>NW_025227107.1:0-5902 GCF_018294505.1 Triticum aestivum | reverse complement strand
TGCCAGATGGTCAACGACGCCGGCCTGCGGCATGGCGCCGAGGATCGTCTCTAGACGGTGTTGGAGACCGGCTGGTGGATGGCCGCCGTCGATGCCAACTATGAATCTCAGTTGGACCAGATGATCGTTGCCACCAGCAACAAGTTCACCGTCCTTAAGAAGCTCGCAGACGACATCTCCGTACTCCTCCAGCCCGCGCGCCCGGGCTCCTCATTGCCTGCCACCCTAATCGGCCTCCATGGCCGGAACCTCTTTCAAGCACTGGTGGCCCTGCGACTGCCCGCCGACGCCATGAAGAATGTCCACCTGGAGGTCGCGCTCGCCGCGAGGCGCTTCGCCTTGCAAGAATTCATCGACCTACACATCCTTGTGTATGAGAAAATCGTGTACACATGTATCTACAAGGCCAGTGAGGATGCTACGACGTTGGCCTTCCTCAACCGGCCGGAAGCCTTGGATGCCTTTCCTAAAGCACCTCGACCTCGCCACAAAATCCGCCACTCCTTAGCCGCCGGTCGGTTGTCCGACGCACTAAGTTGAGGAGGAGGAGGTCGTACGTTCATGGATCCATCTTTCTTCTTGCCTTCTGTAACCACCACTACGATCGCATCATCGCGGCCTTAATTCTTATTGTGTTGTTGCATTCTCGTTCCAGTCAATACCGACATGTGTGATCCCTTTGCTTAACTATATGCATCACTGTAACTAGTACTCCATCCGTCAATTTATAAGTTGTGCTTACCTTTTCCATCAACTTCGTGCAACGCGCGGGCATCTTGCTAGAAACACTAGAATATGTCTATATAATCTGTATGCGATAGTCCATTTGAAATCTCTAAAAAGACAAATATTTAGGTACGAAGGGAGTAATATATTAGGATTATATCAAAACAACAGTGATTTCTTTCAAGTTTGTGAACAAATACTACTATTCTACTACTTTGGATCCGTCGCAACGCACGGGCACATTGCTAGGAAAAGGAAAAGGCCTGCCGCGTTCGCGTCGCACCCCCACACGCCCCAGAATTGGGAGTACTCCACGGCCCGTCCGTGAAGACACATAGCTTAGGGAAGGCGTGTTGCCTAGCATTTTCACTTTCATGTGGGACCACCGTTGAGCAAACCGACACCCCTCCCGCCGCCGGGTTGGAAAACAGAAACGAGGGGAAGATCTAGCTGTAGCACGGAAGCCAAGAAATTTGGTGTCAGATGTGGCTCGTTGATAGAGTAGGAGCATTTCGTACTAGTACTACTCCTACTAGTACCAAGTTTGTACTCCTAATACTATATTACTAGTACTACCACTATACAACTAGTAGGTATGTGCACGGCACAACATCGTAGGAACAAAAAATGGGAAGATCTTGTTTTGGGTGATTTATCTTTTTTTCAATCAACGTTGTATTAATAATATGATGTGGGGGGCACCCATGAAGCTTATGTTGCTTGGTTGCATGGCTTCGAAAGGTTAGAGAAAAATAAATAGATAATGTGTTTCGAGTGCACTCCACTAAATAGATATACTTTGGATCCATTGCAATGCACCGGCATATCTATTTGTATACCCCCTATATAGTGTGTGAAAAACTTTGAAAGTTGGTCGTTGGATGAAGCCAATCCTAGGGTACAAAGATGGCAAATCCGAGCACTACTGGCTGTTGGATATCATCCACCAGATTCTGCCACATGTATAATCTAGAAGACTCCATGGTTGAACTTAATTCATGACTAACTTTGCCACCACTAAGCTTAGGCAAAGTTATTAGTTCTTCAAAATGAGAGCCACAAGTTGGCAAGCCTAAGGGAATCTTGCCACATTTTGTGTGTGTATGTCATGTGGGGCCTTAGTGTGGCTTGCCTAAGGTGTGGCTTGAACCAAACACTCACCTAAGTTAATCAAACTTGCCTAACCTTACATTCCACCAGATTTTGCCACATGTTAGAATCCAGAAAAATCCACATGTAGAAGCATAATGCACAAACCACCAGAATCTCATGCGTGCAATGCACGTGTACCTTACTAGTACTAGCAAATTCCTGTTTTGGCACGAGCTCGTACTGCGGGAGCACCACAAGGCCTGCCGCAGGAGTTACATTTCCCTCTCGGGGCCCACGGGACCGAACTTCAGTGGCTTAGTGCCCGGCCTATGAGTCAATGACATGCGGACCTTAAATGCGGCTGGCCCACGTGTCATTCTCATGGTGGTGGCGTGGTTCGCGACTCACTCTTTGAGATGAGCCGGCTGATGGTGGCATGACTGTGGTGAGGGTGCCACAGCTGGGCGTCGGGGCGTTACGAGGCGTAGATGGCCACACCGGCAGGTACTACCTGTAGTACATAAGTACTCTAGCTGAGGATTGATGCCCAGGATGAAATGTGTCACAGCCGCTGGATGAAAATTCGATGGTGCAGGAGTACGGATCGGAGCACAGCAGCGGAGCAGGCAAACCGCGTCCAATCGAGTGTGTTTGTGGTAGAAAGTTGATGGTCGCCGCAGTTCAGCTGGCCCGCATGTCATGCACACAAAGGCAGAGGAGCGGTGGGGCCGAGAGGGATGAGGGGCACGTCGGGGGGATGAGGATCCCCTGACGTGAACAATCCTACCACTCTGTCACTGACATGTGGGACCCATAAACATGGGTCCCACTTGTCAGCAAAGGAAAGTGATACGTCTCCGTCATATCTACTTTTCCAAACACTTTTGCCCTTGTTTTGGACTCTAACTTGTATGATTTGAATGGAACTAACCCGGACTGACGCTGTTTTCAGTAGAATTGCCATGATGTTGTTTTTCGTGCAGAATATAAAAGTTCTCGAAATGACCTGAAACTCCACGGAACATCTTAGAAAAAATAATAAAAAAATCCTCGCCAAAGATGAAGACCAGGGGGCCCACACCCTGTCCACGAGGGTGGGGGCGCGCGCCCCCCTAGGGCGCACCCCTACCTCGTGGGCCCCCTGGTGGCCCTCCGATGCCAACTCCAACTCCATATATTTGCTTTCGGGGAGAAAAAAATTAGAGAGAAGAAATGATCGCGTTTTACGATACGGAGCCGCCGCCAGGCCCTAATCTCTCTCGGGAGGACTGATCTGGAGTCCGTTCGGGGCTCTGGATAGGGGGATTCGTCGCCGTCGTCATCATCAACCATCCTCATCACCAATTTCATGATGCTCACCGCCGTGTGTGAGTAATTCCATCGTAGGCTTGCTGGACGGTGATGGGTTGGATGAGATTTATCATGTAATCGAGTTAGTTTTGTTAGGGTTTGATCCCTAGTATCCACTATGTTCTGAGATTGATGTTCCTATGTCTTTGCTATGCTTAATGCTTGTCACTAGGGCCCGAGTGCCATGATTTCAGATCTGAACCTATTATGTTTTCATGAATATATGTGAGTTCTTGATCCTATCTTGCAAGTCTATAGTCACCTACTATGTGTTATGATCCGGCAACCCCGAAGTGACAATAATCGGGACCACTCCCAGTGATGAACATAGTTTGAGGAGATCATGTATTCACTATGTGCTAATGCTTTGTTCCGGTTCTCTATTAAAAGGAGGCCTTAATATCCCTTAGTTTCCAATAGGACCCCGCTGCCATGGGAGGGTAGGACAAAAGCTGTCATGCAAGTTCTTTTCCATAAGCACGTATGACTATATACGGAATACATGCCTACATTACATTGATGAATTGGAGCTAGTTCTGTGTCACCCTATGTTATGACTGTTACATGACGAACCACATCCGGAATAATTATCCATCACTAATCCAGTGCCTACGAGTTTTCCATATACTGGTTCTCGCTTATTTATTTTTCCGTTGCTACTGTTACAATCACTACAAAATACCAAAAACATTACTTTGCTGTCTTTACTTTTGTTACCGTTACCACCACTATCATATTACTTTGCTACTAAACACTTTGCTGCAGATAATAAGTTTCCAGGTGTGGTTGAATTGACAACTCAGCTACTAATACATGAGAATATTCTTTGGCTCCCCTTGTGTCGACTCAATAAATTTGGGTTGAATACTCTACCCTCGAAAACTTTTGCGACCCCCTATACTTGTGGGTTATCAGAAAGGCAGGGCAAGGCAGTGATAGCCACGTCAGAGGATCCATGTCCACATCGGGGGATGTCATGCCGTGGGTTGGAGCGGCGTCGTGGGAATCGTGTGTGGTTGTGGCAGTGGTAGAAACAAGAAACGTGATGTTCGCCGTGGTTCAACTTCCATTGACAAGTTGTCATGTCTGCTGACACATGTATATCAAAACTAGACTGTTTATATTTCAAGCACGTGAACAAGTATTATTCTACTACTTTGGATCCATTGCAACGCATGGGCCAGCACATTGGTAGTAGTAGTGTCCATCTCTATCTCTAGAGGCCTTCCCTCGTTCATCCTTTTCTCTCACAAGATAAACTACTCATACAAATGCATCTTGATGTTCCATGGAATGCACGAGGATGTTTCTTTGGGGGTCTCTCCAGCGCGGCGTGGCCGTAGTTGCAAGTTGATGCCCCTTGAGATGCCGTCGTTGAGGGGCATTCGGATTTCCTCCGATGAGAAGGTAAGATGAGTTTGATCACGTAGTAAATGCATTCTAAAGACTACTTCGGTGTCCATTTCCTAATTCTCCCCCTGCCCACTGTTTCACAGGTTAGGCTTGCATATGTACGACAGGGTACCAACATCAATTTGTACAACATTTACAACGGTGGCACCGTTCCCGTAGAACCTTTGTCCAACATTAGGATCAGCCATGCAACGAGCCACCGCATGAATTGGTACGATGGAACCACGGTGAGATTGAATAAGATAGCATGAACCTTGCTCATAGCGGTCAAAGGCGGACCATGTTGTCTGCGACCGATTTGTTGTCGTATGAGTACAAAGACGCTGTGCTCCTTTCTAACCGCATCTTCGTGGTGACAAACCAGGGGACTTATTTTGTATGGGACACATCCTACGATATACACCCTCTCTCCCAGTTTATTTGTTTTGAATCTTTTCGTTATATAAGGTTCAAATTCAAATTTAGAGCTCCCCATCACATGTTGAGATAGCAATGTCCACTAAATCATTGCGTGCATGTATAGTAAAGAAACAAATCTCGAGTTTGGCACGAGTTCGTGTAGCGGTAGCACCACAAGCCCTGGCGCGGGAGTTACATTTCCCTCTCAGGGCCGTCGGGACTGAGCTTCAGCGCCTTACTACACCTACCTTTGAGTCAATAACATGTGGACCCGATAGGTGACTGGTCGACATGTAATGCTCCTGAAGGCAGAGGGGCAGTGGGGCCAAGAGGGGTGAGCCGCAGGTCGGGGGACGTGTGGTGTCATGGGTTCGAGCGGCATCGTGGGAATCGTGTGTGGCTTTGGTAGAAACTTGATGCTCGCCACATTTTAGGTGGCCCACATGTCATGCACACAAAGGAAAAGGGGCGGTGCGGCCGAGAGGGGTGAGGCGCACGTCGGGGGACGTGGTGCCGTGGGTTGGAGAGGCATCGTGCGAATCGTGAGATGAAACATGATGGTCGCCGTAGTTGAACTTCCATGGACAAGCTGTCATGTCTATGGACACGTGCACTGCATACCGATCACTGGAAGGAGTAGCAGAGATGGCTATATATGCGGATAAATAGTTCCGTATAGTCAAGCGGACCCACGCTACTACTCTGTTCCAAAGACATGCACACCATCGAAATAGTCCATCTATATCAATATACACCGAGAGGGAATAATTTTTTTTACAAGAGAGGAAATAGTTCATCCATCCATAATGCCCTCCTGCTGGTGCAGCCTTTTCTTCTTCTTCTTCTTCTTCTTCTTCTTCTTCTTCTTCTTCTTCTTCTTCTTCTTCTTCTTCTTCTTCTTCTTCTTCTTCTTCTTCTTCTT
>NW_025227106.1:3863-16108 GCF_018294505.1 Triticum aestivum | reverse complement strand
GCGTTGAAGTTCATGTTGACATGAGCGTTGGCCATTTGATCTATAAGACATATTTTGCAAAGACTTTAGACTAAGTTCATGATAATTAAGTTCATCTAATCAAATTATTTAATGAACTCCCACTCAGATTGACATCCCTCTAGTCATCTAAGTGTTACACGATCCGAGTCGACTAGGCCGTGTCCGATCATCACGTGAGACGGACTAGTCATCATCGGTGAACATCTCCATGTTGATCGTATCTTCTATACGACTCATGTTCGACGTTTAGGTCTCTTGTGTTCCGAGGCCATGTCTGTACATGCTAGGCTCGTCAAGTTAACCCTAAGTGTTTCTGCATGTGTAAAACTGTCTTACACCCGTTGTATGTGAACGTAAGGATCTATCACACCTGATCATCACGTGGTGCTTCGAAACGACGAACTTTAGCAACGGCGCACAGTTAGGGGGAACACTCTCTTGAAATTATTATAAGGGATCATCTTATTTACTACCGTCGTTCTAAGTAAACAAGATGCATAAAACATAATAAACATCACATGCAATTATATAATAGTGACATGATATGGCCAATATCATATAGCTCCTTTGATCTCCATCTTCGGGGCTCCATGATCATCTTCGTCACCGGCATGACACCATGATCTCCATCATCATGATCTCCATCATCGTGTCTTCATGAAGTTGTCACGCCAACGACTACTTCTACTTCTATGGCTAACGCGTTTAGCAATAAAGTAAAGTAATTTACATGGCGTTCTTCAATGACACACAGGTCATACAAAAATAAAGACAACTCCTATGGCTCCTGCCGGTTGTCATACTCATCGACATGCAAGTTGTGATTCCTATTACAAGAACTTGATCTCATACATCACAATATATCATTCATCATTCATCACAACTTCTGGCCATATCGCATCACATGACAATTGCTGCAAAAACAAGTTAGACGTCCTCTAATTGTTGTTGCATCTTTTACGTGGCTGCAATTGGGTTCTAGCAAGAACGTTTTCTTACCTACGAATAACCACAACGTGATTTTGTCAACTTCTATTTACCCTTCATAAGGACCCTTTTCGTCGAATCCGCTCCAACTAAAGTGGGAGAGACAGACACCCGCTAGCCACCTTATGCAACTAGTGCATGTCAGTCGGTGGAACCTGTCTCACGTAAGCGTACGTGTAAGGTCGGTCCGGGCCGCTTCATCCCACAATACCGCTGAAGCAAGAAAAGATTAGTAGCGGCAAGCAAGTTGACAAGATCTACGCCCACAACAAAATTGTGTTCTACTCGTGCAATAGAGAACTACGCATAAACCTGGCTCTGATACCACTATTGGGGAACGTTGCAGAAAATTAAAATTTTTCCTACGGTTTCACCAAGATCCATCTATGAGTTCATCTAAGCAACGAGTCATGGGAGAGAGATTGCATCTACATACCACTTTGTAGATTGCGTGCGGAAGCTTTCGAGAGAACGGTGATGATGGAGTCATACTCGCCGTGATCTAAATCACCGATGACCAAGTGCCGAATGGACAGCACCTCCGCGTTCAACACACGTACGGAGCGGATGACGTCTCCTCCTTCTTGATCCAGCAAGGGGAAAGGAGAGGTTGATGATGATCTAGTAGCACAACGGCGTGGTGGTGGATGCAACAGAACTCCGGTAGGGCTTTGCCAAGCTGCTGCGGGAGGAGGACGAGGTGTAGCAGGGGGAGGGAGGCGCCAATGCACAGGGTGCGGTTGCCCTCCCCCTGCCCTCCTTTATATAGGCCCCCAGGGGGGGGGGCGGGCGCCGGCCGTGGGAGATGCAATCTCCCAAGGGGGCGGCGGCCAGGGGGGGTGGAGTGCCCCCCAAGGCAAGTGGTGCGCCCCCCACCTAGGGTTTCCAACCCTAGGCTCAGGGGGGGCCCAAGGGGGGGGGTGCACCAGCCCACTAGGGGATGGTTCCCCTCCCACTTCAGCCCACGGGGCCCTCCGAGATAGGTGGCCCCACCCGATGGACCCCCGGGACCCTTCCGGTGGTCCCGTTACAATACCGGGTGACCCCGAAACTTTCCCGATGGCCGAAACAGCACTTCCTATATATAATTCTTTACCTCCGGACCATTCCGGAACTCCTCGTGACGTCCGGGATCTCATCCGGGACTCTGAACAACATTCGGTTTGCTGCATACTCATATTCATACAACCCTAGCGTCACCGAACCTTAAGTGTGTAGACCCTACGGGTTCGGGAGACATGCAGACATGACCGAGACGGCTCTCCGGTCAATAAACAACAGAGGGATCTGGATACCCATGTTGGCTCCCACATACTCCTCGATGATCTCATCGGATGAACCACGATGTCGAGGATTCAAGCAACCCCGTATACTATTCCCTTTGTCAGACGGTATGTTACTTGCCCGAGATTCGATCATCGGTATCCCAATACCTTGTTCAATCTCGTTACCGGCAAGTCACTTTACTCGTACCGTAATGCATGATCCCGTGACCAGACACTTGGACACTTTGAGCTCATTTTGATGATGCACTACCGAGTGGGCCCAGTGATACCTCTCCATTATCCGGAGTTACAAATCCCAGTCTCGATCCGTGTCAACCCAACAGACACTTTCGGAGATACCTGTAGTGCACCTTTATAGTCACCCAGTTATGTTGTGACGTTTGGTACACCCAAAGCACTCCTATGGTATCCGCGAGTTACACGATCTCATGGTCTAAGGAAGAGATACTTGACATTGGAAAAGCTCTAGCAAAACGAACTACACGATCTTGTGCTATGCTTAGGATTGGGTCTTGTCCATCACGTCATTCTCCTAATGACGTGATCCCGTTGTCAATGACATCTAATGTCCATAGTCAGGAAACCATGACTATCTGTTGACCAACGAGCTAGTCAACTAGAGTCTTACTAGGGACGTATTGTGGTCTATGTATTCACACGTGTATTACGATTTCCGGATAATACAATTATAGCATGAATAAAAGACAATTATCATGAACAAGGAAATATAATAATAATCCTTTTATTATTGCCTCTAGGGCATATTTCCAACATAAGCCACTAGGTCCAATGTAATCTCCTCATGCCCTCACACAATGCGAGATGCCGTGATTCCACTATTGGTGCCCTTGAAGGCGGAGACCGAACCTTTACAAACAAGATTAGGGCTATCTCCACAACACTTGGAGGCTCCCAACAACACCATGAAGCTTCACCACAATGGAGTATGGCTTCGAGGTGACCTCAACCGTCTAGGGTGATCAACACCCAAGAGTAACAAGATCCGCTAGGGATAAGTGGGGGGAATCAAATTTCTCTTGGTGGAAGTGTAGATCTGGGCCTTCTTAACCAATCCCGAGCAAATCAACAAGTTTGATTGGCTAGGGAGAGAGATCGGGCGAAAATGGAGCTTGGAGCAACAATGGAGCTTTTGGGGAAAGAGGTAGGTCAACTTTGGGGAAGAAGACACCTTTATATAGTGGGGGAACCAATCCAACCATTATCCCACTGACCAGCCCCGCATAGAGCGGTACTACCGCTTGGGCAGGGCGTTACTACCGCTTAGGGCGGTACTACCGCTCTTACCCAGCGGTACTGCCGCGCTGACAGGGTCCTGACCCCAGGGCGGTACTACCGTGGGGGTAGGCGCGGTACTACCGCTTGGAGCGGTACTACCGCCACTACTACCGCACTTAGTACCACAAAACCCGACACGAAAAACATCGTTCTCGAATCGAGGCGGCAGTAGCCCGGAACCACTGCGGTACTACGACCGAAGACCACAAGCGGTACTACCGCTTGGGAGCGGTACTACCACTCTGGGAGCGGTACTACCGCTGGGGTGCTTCGGTGGTACTACCGCTGAGGACCGCGGTACTACCGCTGGGGCAGGACAAAGCATACTCAGGGAAAAAAGGCAGCTCCAATGAAGCGGATGAAAAACGTCGGGTGTGAAGTGGATGTGAACGTGTTGATTCCACCCTAACCTTAGCAAAGCGTATCCCCTCTTGATAGTACGGTGACTCCTACGAAACTAGTCCACCAACAACGAAACGAAGGAGCTACACCTCTTGAATAAAACACTGAGGGGAGGTAATCATCTCGTGCCAATGGATGAATCTCTGAAAGAACTTAACGCACATGATTAGTCCGCACAAGCATTGTCATAAATCACCAAAACATCTTGGGGATAAATATGCCCTTACAGCGGGGAGCACAAGTGAAAAATACTGTAGTACTACCTCCGTCCTGGTTTATAGGTCCCCTTTGTAGTTTGTGCCAAATTTTGACTAAAGATTTAACTAACAAAATGTTAATGCATGTCAAGAAAAATTATCTCATTGGATTCGTATTTGAACATAGTTTTCAAAAATATAATGTTTGGTGACATGCGTGAACATTTTGTTAGTTTAATCTATGGTCAAAATTTGGCACGAAATACAATGGGGACCAATAAACCCGGACGGAGGTAGTACTACTAGTAGTAAGTAGGAGTCGTACAATAGTCACCTTAAATAGAGAGTTTCTTTTCTTTAATGCCACGTACACAAATTGAAACGCTTGTTGTGGAGAGAAAAAAGATAATCACTCCACTATATATGGACGCAGGGGCATGAGCGCTTGCTTTACTAGGTTTGCTCTCTTCATTCTCTCATCCTCTCCAGATATAAACAAGACAGCTGTAGCGACATCTTCTCTCTGCTCACCGCTGGTCACAGATCCGGCCGGATCCCTTCGGCCGGTGTGTGTAGAGGACTAAAAGGTGCATCGTTCACGCGGTCATCACCGCCGAGGGAGGAAACCCACAGCTGCCGGAGGGGCCCGATCCTCTGCCCTGTCGTTGTCTCCGACACAGCGCCGGCTCGGGAGGTCCTCCGACCCTTCTTCCTCCCTGCCGTATTGTCTGCAGATCCGACCTGCCGCCGCCGACATCCCGGCGACCCTCAGGTATAAGTTCTTCAAAAGCGGCCTTGCTGTACTGCCCCAGCTCCCCACGTGTCTGCATGTGCATCTTTTTCTACTCCCATCAGCTCTTCCAAAGCCACCTAAATTTTTAGTATTATTAGAGGTAAAGCTACTTCATGCATTCGAATCTAGGGCTTTGTTCCAACAATGAAGAAAGTGGGGAAAGTTGTAGCATGAATCTAGGACTTAATTCAAAGAGGAAATAATATGGTGAAAGTAGTAGAGACCGGATACCCAACCTATCTCTTGGTTGAAAAGGGAAATAATGGGAAAACGCAGTACAAACTGGATAAGGAACAAATCTATTATTGGTTGAAAAAAGGATAGAAAGTGGCGGCTGGTGGACAATTCAACAGAGTATGTCCAGGATTAGATTTGCTGCCATCACATAGTAAAAGGTGTTCAGGATTAGATTTGCTGCCCTCACATAGTAAATGGTCTCAGGAATAGATTTGCTGCCCTCACATAGTAAAAGGTCTCAGGATTAGATTTGCTGCCCTCACATAGTAAAAGGTCTCCAGGATTAGATTTGCTGCCCTCACATAGTAAAAGGTCTCCAGGATTAGATTTGCTGCCCTCACAGAGTAAAAGGTCTCTAGATTAGATTTGCTGCTGTCACATAGTACAAGGTCTCCAGGATCATGTTTCCTGCCGTCACATAGCATGAACAAACTCGGCATCACCACTTTATGCCTCCTTGTAGGTACATTGTGCTGATGCATCCACTATCGCAAGTCCTTATACCAACCTTTTGTTGTTGTTAATGTAAGGGCACATGTAAAATGAAGCGATCACACTGTTACCTTAGGGACATGTCTAACCAGTGTTATTGTTAATCTAATGCCTCCAGTGATAAGGTGCAATTAAACTGTGTTACAAATGGCACTCCTGCTGTTTTCCCCAGTATGATAAGTAAGTTGCTCCTTTACGCTACTGAGTGTCCTGGTGTCCCCACGGTCCCATGCCCTTAAACCAACTCTTTAGCTGCTGTTGATTTACTGTGTCTAGTAAACAAGCAATTCCACTATTAAAGTAATCCCATATTTGACGAATCTCATTGTTGATCATAATGCTTCTGGTAACATGAAGCATTGCTGATGTTTTAAAATTTCTACTGTCCTTGCGTGATTGCCATGAACATAATTAAGATGCTTCTTTTCATTTTGTATATGTTTAGTATATTCTTATTGACCAGCAACTGTTTACTTTCTATCTTTTTGTGCAGATAGGGATATCCATTTCACCTTGTTGCTATTGTGACCTTTTGGTGAACTGCAGAAAACACTTTTTTTGGAATGAGTGTCTTGTGCAGTTCAACTAAAATGTCACGTGGGCAACATCTCTCAATTTTGGTGGAACTGCACAAAATGGTGATTGGAGTTTCCAAAATCTCCGTCAAGTTCTGCTGGTAATCTCGTGCAACATTTTATTAGCCTTTGCAAGATGGAGCCGTCACTGTCACCACAATGGCACTTTATTTTAGTGGAACTGCACAAAAGGATAAGAAAATTATAGTTGCACCTTACATGAGCCGGACAGCCAACCTTAATGTTCCTCAATTTTAGTGCAACTACTAAAGAAGAACCTGCCAGCTCACAAGAGCAAGTACTTCTTGCTAGCTGAATGATGCAATCTTTGCTTCATTTTAGGTGAACTGCAGAAAAAGGCGCATGAATTGAACCATGGAACTCCAGGAAGACCTCATCCAAGTAGAGCTGGAGGTTGAGTTCAAGGAGGCCGCTATTAAAGTGAAATCATGCTCTCCTGTCTCCTTGTTTGTGCTGTGCAAACATGCTGTGCAAACAGGAATACTCAACTACAGATGTTGTGACGGACAAGAGCATTCGCCAAGTTCTTCGATTGTATGACATGGCTAGCCAAGATGGATTTAATCCCGATATTCACTTTATCAAAAGGCTCTAATGGGTTGGTTCTGAATCTTGCAAGTTGGGAATCAATGAGATGTGTAGGCATCTTTGTTGTACTTATTATTTGAATCTTATTTGTTGGTTCTGAATCTTGCAAGCTGGGAATCAATGAGATGTGTAGGCATCTTTGTTGTACTTATTATTTGGATCTTATTTGTTGGTTCTGGATCTTGCAAGCCGGGAATCAATGAGATGTGTAGGCATCTTTGTTGTACTTATTATTTGGATCTTATTTGTTGGTTCTGAATCTTGCAAGCTGAGAAACACGGCATGATGATGCAAAGGACAACAACCATAACAAACAGTTCAAACTTGGTAGTATTATCTTTGTGAAAGTGCGACAAATGTGCTGATCGTGTGCGTCCTGAGAATAATAATTCTAATTGTTGTGCATGTTGATCCTGTGGCACTGATAGAACGAGCGAATGCATTGCTTGTTTTAAGTATAAATTTCTATTAAAGCTAATTAAATTTAAGTAAAGTGACCACTAACTCCTGTTATTACAGTACCAATACAGACCCGCTCGTGAACCGATGTGTGTCCGGAGTAGGTTTCTTAATGGAGGCGTTTGAATGCGCCGAGGGTGCATCTTCTGCCGGGCGTGCAGCGGATGAGGGAGGGGTACTAATTGTTTTCGCCTGTACACACTCAGCTTACTATTGAATCCAGTTCCCCAAGAGCTGAAAAATGAACTGCTACCGCCGTCTACACACTCGTTCACTCGAAGAGACCCCAATGGCGATCCTAGGGTGAGCCTGCTGGATATGGACTTCAGCAAGGAGTTCCCCTTTGAGTTCGCCGTTCAGTCCTATGCCTGCACCAAGGTGAATGTGATGTACACCAATGATACGGACTCGGTGAAGCTCTGCCTCGCCTCAGTCCTATGGCTGCACCAGGTTCTAGAGCATTCTCCCGTTTCATCGGCAGCGCCGACTGCACCTTCACTACGGTGGAGAGAAGGAAGAATGCGATGATTCGGCCATCTGGTGCAACAAGCTTGTCGACATCTAGAAGCAATACAAGATCATCAGCAACGGGCAGGAGAAGGACTCCGTGGTTGACCTCGCTGAGACCATCATCGACCCCTGATACGCCAACATGAAAGAAGACGACCTGAACACGTGGGAGGTACCTCTGAATCTAGCCTACATAACCTACGCGGCCAAGGACGCATACGCATGCTACGACATGTACAAGCAGATCTTGGACATGAGGGCGTGTCTGCTTCCCGTAACCGACGAGTACACGGACAGCCGTAGCATCATGATCAAGCATGCCATGAAGGTCTAGATGTTGTACTTTATCTGTTTATAAGCACCTTTATCATCTGAGTGTTTCATGCATTAGCCTATGTGTCGTAATTATCTGTTTTGTCTGAAATATTTCTTTTAAGAACCCATTAACCTGATTGCTTTTTTTAGTGGCTATTTGCTTATGTATGTAAACTAGTTCACTTGTCCGTAAAAAAAACTAGTTCACTCGGCTACCGTGCTTTGAATCTCCTTCCTCCCGACATATTCCCCTCCTCAGGTGGACCCCACAGGTCTCTGAATTTTCTCCCACTTTCTTTTTTGATGTAAACTGAGTTTTCTCCCAGTACTTTCCCCTAGAACCAACTCAATTGTCCCACGTCTAGCCTAAAAAAATAATAATACCCCACGCACTATTAACTCATCAAATTAAAATGATATTTTATTTCGTAAGTTGAAAGTTCTTACAAAATGATAATAATAATTGTTTTTATATAACTTGGCAAGTTAACTCCTAGTGATTGCGTAAATAAGCTTGCAAAGATTTTACTGACGTGCAATCATGTGTTTATGTTTTTATAACATTTCTCCGTCTAGCCCAACATGATATTTTCACCCAGCCTAGCAAGTCCGCGGATTTCGAGAAAAATGCAAATGGGATTTAAACGGGCTGCATAGATGCTACATCATTGTTTCACCCAACCCACCAAATGGACTAAAAAACAAATGGACTGGCTGACATGTGGGCCAGTAGGTCAAATCCTAAGAAGGTGTTGGATTTACATCCAACGGCCAACATTCTTCTTCAATCCCTCGTCTTCTTCCCCCAGCGCTACCGGAACCGCCTGCTCCAGCCTTTGGCGTCCAGTGGTGTTGTTTTGCGCTCCTCAGCGGAACGCTACCCCGCTGACGGCCAGGCCATCCCTCCACTCCGCACCTCCTGTTATTCTCTGCCTCCTTATTACACACCAAAAAATGAATACCCCCTGCTAGCTGGGACCCACCATAGTGGGTGACTGACTTGTGGGCCTACTAAGTTATCGAGGACGGAGGGCTTTGTCAACTTAGTCAATATGAACGATTTTAGCTCCAGTGACCGTACAATGTCCATCCAACGGCCATAGTGCTTCTTCAACCTCTGGTCTTCTTGCTCCAGCCGCCCAAAGCAGCGCCGGTCGTGCCGCGTGCTTCTGCCTCTCGTGGCCGGCTGTGATGCCGCGGAGGCCTCATCGCCCCCTACTACTCCAACCGCTGGCCCAGGGTATCCCTCTACTCACCCACACCCCCTGTTATTCTGCGGCGACGGCAGCCTCACGCCGCAGCCGAACCAGTGAACCCTCGTACTCCTCTCCGCGTGGGCATCCACTGCCGCGTCTTCCCCGGCTCCGTGTTGTCCCCTTCCTAGGCCTCGCAGTCGTCCACCTCCGTGGTGCTCTCCGCGCGGTGTGGTCAACGTGGTCAAGGAACGACTTCCATCGGAAGAGTACTGTACGTGGAGAGGCTGACAGCTGGGTCCACGGCCACAGCCCAGTTTTTTGTGATTTGCCAAGTAAGGCGCTTTGTCAGGCCTGTTGGGCTGCAAATCTTTCAAGACAAGGAGAGCTTCATTCGGCTGGCCGAGAAAATGGCCTATTAGTAATGAGAAATGGGTTGTACATTTTTAAAACACATCAAACCGGCAATTAGTTTCAAATATCTTTTTTTCATTTCGAGATTTTAAATTACATTAATTTTTATGTGTGGAGAATTTGTTGGATTTTATATTGATATACATTTATTTTTAAAATCAGTTTGAATGTGAGTCGAAATTTCGGGATTAAAAACAGTTCGGACGGCATCAAAATATGCAAAATTTCATATAATTTTTTAACCGTGGCCACAATATGGGCTGTAATGCTAACAAAAAGAATATGGGATAAAAACCTTAAGAATTAGCAAATGGGCTGTAAATTATTAGAAATAATGGCAGATGGGATGTATGCTGTTTTCCATAGATTTGAGGCTTTCGTAAAAAAAGGTTGATGCACAAGCAGTGACTGTTGGATGTCCATCCAACGGCCGTCGTACTTCTTCAATCTCTGCTCTTCCTGCTCCAGCCGCACAAACAAGCGTCGGTGGGACTGCCTGCTCCCTCCTTCCCACGGCCGGCTGTGCTGCCACGCATGCCTCACCGCCCCACCGTACTCCCATCGCTGGCCTAGCCATCCCTCTACTCACCCACACCTGCTGTTATTCTCCGGCGATGGCAGACGAACCAGTAAACCCTCGTACAGTCGTACTCCCCTCCGCGTGGGAAACAACTGCCGAGTCTTCCCTGCCTCCGTGTCGTTCCCTTCCTAGGCCTCGTCGTCGTCCACCTCCCTGGTGCTCTCGGTGCGGCCTGGTCAATGTGGTCAAAGACCGACATGCATCTGAAGTGGACTGTACATGGAGAGGCTGACAGCTGGGTCCATGGCCGCACGCAAGGAAATGCCTCCTTATTACGCGCAAAATAATGATTCCTCCACGTGACATCTGGGACCCACCGAAAGGGCCGCTGTATTTCATGAAAAAAACATTACCGCCGCTGACAGCTTGGACCCACCAGCTATATCTTCGCACACAAGGAAGTGCCTCCTTTTTACGCAAAAAAATTGAATACTCCCCCTGCTAGCTGGGACCCAGTATAGTGGTAGGCTGACTTGTGGGCCTACTAAGTTGACGGGGACGGAGGTCTTTGTCAACTTAGTCAATACTCCAGTGACCGTACAATGTCCATCTAATGGCCGTAGTGCTTCTTCAACCTCTGGTCTTCGTTCTCCAGCCGCCCAAAGCAGCGCCGGTCGTGCCGCATGCTCCTGCCTCCCGTGGCCGGCTGTGATACCGTGGAGGCCTCACCGCCCCCTACTACTCCCACCGCTAGCCAGGCCATCCCTCTATTCACCCACACCCCCTGTTATTCTGCGTCGACGACAGCCTCACACCGCAGCCGAACCAGTGAACCCTCATACTCCTCTTCGCATGGGCATCCACTACCGCGTCTTCCCCGGCTCCGCCTCGTCCCCTTCCTAGGCCTCGTCGTCGTCCACCACCGTGGTGCTCTCGGTGCGGCGTGGTCAATGTGGTCAACGACCAACTTCCATAGGAAGAGTACTGTGAGTGGAGAGGCTGACAGCTGGGTCCACAGCGGCCGCAAGGATGTGCCTCCTTATTACGCGCAAATTAATTATTCCTCCACCTGACAGCAGGGACCCACCGGATGGGCCGTCGTATTTCACGAAAAAAACGTTTCCCCCCTAACTGCTGGGACCCACCAGCTACACCTTCGCATGCAAGGAAGTGCGTCCGGGTAAAAAAAATGATTCGCCCCCCTGACTGCTGGGACCCACCAGCTACATCTTCGCATGCAAGGAAGTGCCTGACAGTCGGGACCCACCTGGTCGAAGCGTATGTAGTGTTGTCATTCTGGTCGCGAACGTGTACGTACATATATACTGGTGGACGTAGAGGCGCGCACATGTCGTAGTAGAGGCGCGCACGTAGCATGTACACGTACGTACATCGGCTAGGGTGCAAGAAAGAAAATACGGCCACGTATGTGTACATACGGGCGGGGTCTCGAACGCCTACTCGCGCATATGTACGGCCAGGGCTCGTGTATATGGCTAGGTCGGAATGGAGAAACAACGTCGTCGTCGTGTTCATGGGGAGGCAACGGAATGCGTCGTGTTCATGGAGAGGCAACCGAATGCGTCGTGTTCATGGGGAGGCAACGGAATGTGTCGTGTTCATCGGGAGGCAACAAAATGCGTCGTGTTCATCGGGAGGCAACAGAATGCGTGGGAGCCAACCGGCTGGGTCGGAACGGAATGCGTGGTCGTGTTCATCGGGAGGGCTTGGACGGAGCAGGCGATGGAAACGAGGCCTGGCGTACCGCAAAACGGAGGAAACGGACCTCCTACATTCGGAACGGGGTCCTGTTGATCGGGAGGGGTCTGGCGTACCACAAAACGGAGGAAACGAACCTCCTACGGTCGAAACGGGGGTCCTGTTGATCGGGAGGGGTGTGGCGTACCGCAAAACGGACGAAACGGACCTCCTACGGTTG
>NW_025227106.1:0-3797 GCF_018294505.1 Triticum aestivum | reverse complement strand
CGAAACAGACCTCCTACGGTTGAAACGGGGGTCCTGTTGATCGGGAGGGGTGTGGCGTACCGCAAAACGGACGAAACGGACCTCCTACGGTCGAAACGGGGGTCCTGTTGATCGGGAGGGGTGTGGCGTACCGCAAAACGGGACTCTACGGGATACTGTTCATCTCCACCGTCGACCTCCTCCAGTCTCCACGGGCTACCGTCGACCTCCTCCAGCCTCCACGGGCTCCTGTTCATCTAGCCTCCACCGCGTGCTACTCCACCGGCTACTGTTCAACCACCCCTCCACCGTCTACTGTTCATCCAGCCCTCCACACCACGGGGGCCTGTTCAACCACCCCTCCATGGGCACCCCTCCACCATCTACTGTTCATCTAGCCCTCCACACCACGGGGTCCTGTTCATCCAGAGGCAACACCACCGCTCACTGTTCATCCAACCCCCCTGCAACGCTCACTGTTCATCCAATCGATCGGCTTCAGTTAGCAGCAGTAGCGAAGGAATCGCTCGATCAAGTTTAGTTAATAGCCATCGATCGATCGCTCGGGTTCAGTAACGCGTAGCCTACAGTGCAATCGCTCAGGTTCAGTTAGAGCCCAACGCCTCGCTCGGGTTCAGTTAGAGCCAACGCCTCGCACACGTGCGTGTACGTGTACAAGAGAAACGCGCATCGCTCGGCCCCCGACCTTCCACCGTAACCGGGAACTCCCCGAAATTTTCCTCCCCCTCGCTTCTACCACGGTTTTTTCTGTCATGGACGGCCCAAAGAATGTCATGCAGCTGCGTCTCCTGCCCGCCCAGGATGAAAAGCCCATTTCCTGTCATGATTTTTTGTCATAAAAGTAGGAGCCCACCACATCTATGATGATACCGGGTTTTGTCACAATTATCATCATAGAAATGTCATATGTATGACATAATTTTTTTTTGTTTGGCCCAAAATGTCACGGATGTGTCTTTTTTTGTAGTGGCACTCCTCTTCCTTGGACGCCCACTTGATGCGTGGCTCACCGGGCTTGTCCTTCTTCTTCTTCTTCTTCTTCTTCTTGCCTTTCCTCGTCGGTGCCGGTTCCTCCTCCTCTTCTTCCTCCTCCTCCGGCTCTTCCTCACCATAGTCGAGCTCGTCGTCCATGTCGCCGAGGTCAACCGAGCCGTCCTGGGTAGTGAACCCGGGGGAAGCGGCGGCGGCAGCCAAGCCGGTTGCGATGATGTCCTCCATGTCGGCCTCCATCGCGTCGGCATCGCCGAGATGCAACGAGGATGAGGCTTGCGAGTAGAGGCCACGGTGAAGAGGTGGCGTCAGTGAGGCTGCGTAGTCCAGCGACGAGTACGTGTACGGCGGGTACTGCACGTCGGTGAACGCGGGCGAGGGTGTGGACTGGACTGGGCGCCCATGAGGGAAGGTGTTGTTGGGGTTGAAGCCACCATGGGCGTCCCCATCGGCATAGCCCGGCGACGGCGTGCTCCATGGGTGTGGCGACGACGAGAACCCTGCCGGAGAGCTGACGCTTTGCTGGCTCCAAGCCGCGTACGGGTGCCCACCGGGTGGATTCATCATCACCGCATGCGCCGCCTCCGCTTGTTCGGCCGCATGCTCCGCCGCCGCCGCAGCCGCAGCGTGCGCCACTTTTTCCCTGGCTTTCTTGGCCCTATTGCGCTTGTCAGCGGTGACGGCCTCCCGACGCTCCACATCCGCCTTCCACTTGTTGTTGCTCATGCCAGGGGGCTTGGACAGCGGCGCCCTCGGCTTCCTCTACTTCGGCTGGGCGGCGGCGGCTGTGGGATCTATCGCAGCGCGCGGCATCACGTACTTCTTCGGCGGCATGGCGGGCAGAAGGGTAGGGAGGAGGCGGGGGTTTGGCGGGAGGAATGGAGAAGAGAGGGGGGAAGCAGGAGGAAACGGGGGGAAAAGGGCTTCCAGTCGCCGACAGAGCGGCCCCATGCCGCTTTTCGCTTGTGCCGGCGCGCCCAGGCGACACCCGGCCGCTTGGGTTCGGGGCGGGATCGCCGACTCTGGATTTCGCCCAAACCGGCGCTAAACGAGATCCTGGGGGCGCGACTGGGCCGATTTTCGGCCACCGGCGTTAAAAATTGACCTGCGGGGCCTATTGGGGGCGTGGCTGGAGATGCTCCGATTGGGTCCCACACAAAATCGCTCGGAAACCCAATGGTCTGACGGGCATCTCCTCTGGGGGTTGCCGCATGAGGGCCAAAGTCCATCTATTTAAGTCGGACGATGACCCCCAGCCCTAGCCACGTTTGCTTTTCTTCCTCTCTGCGCCGCTAATCCAAGCCAAATCCACTCTTCTCTCTCCGCCTCCCTCTCCACTCGCCGACCGTGCCTGCCATGACATGGCATAGGATAACCATGTATGCGATGCTGACGCTGAAGCGGTACCTCCGGATGCTCGAGGAGATCCGGTCTAGGCGCGCTGTCCGAATCGCAACTAGCCTACCTCCTGACACGTGGAGCCGGGGGAGGAATAAGAGCGGAAGCCGCAGCCGGTGGCGGAGTAACAGCCGGAGCCCATGGAGGGGCGGATCCGGAGGAGGAGCTGGTTGCGGGCGTCGCCATGTACACCATGGCGGTGTTCGAGGTCGCCCAAGTGGCGGAGATGGTGGAGCAGACCATCATCCTGGAGTCCATCTACGATGAGGCCTATGTGAAGGCCAACCGACGCTTCATACGGCAAGGACGGACGGAGATCAGCTTTTCACTAGACTGGAGGCGAAGGAGGAGGCGGAGGACGACACGGAGTTGGGGGAGCAGGAGTTGTGATTGTCGCTTGATAACCCACAAATATAGGGAATCGCAACAGTTTTTGAGGATAGAGTATTCAACCCAAAATTACTGATTTGACACGAGGAGAGCCAAAGAATATTTGCAAATATTATCAGTTGAGTTGTCAATTCAACCACACTTGGAAGACTTAATATCTGCAAGAAGGTGATCGGTAGCAAACTAGTATGGTAGTTTGATAGTAACGGTAACAGTAGCAATTTTGTAGTGATCGCAACAGCAGCAATAGTGAAAGTAACTTAGCAAAGATCAATATATGAAAAGCATAGGCATTGCATCAGTGATGGATAATTGTGTTGGATAGCATTTATCATGTAGCAGCATCTTCGAGAGGGCCTTCTTGGTACCTGATCATGCAGAACATTCCAAACTTAGGTAGTAGCCATGTCTCGAGTGGATCATATGGAATATCACTAAGGAGAGATGTCACCTCGGCCTCGAGAGCTCTAGCTCGTGCTCATGTCATTGGTCCTCCAGGAACTTGGTTAGATGATGGTAGGTCCATGGGGATGACCATAGATGCTCCGCATCATCTCCCCCCCCCTTGGGAAAGATCCGACCTTGGATCGAAAGCCTCATCACCATGGTAGGGAGAGAGATCTTTGACGTTGAAGATGTCACTAACGAAGTACTTGTCACGTGGGATGTCGATCTTGTAAGCGTTGTTCTTGTAGTGTTCAAGCACCTTGAAGGGTCCATCAGCTCATGGTCGAAGCTTGGAGTTGCGTCTGTTGGGGAAGCAGTCCTTGCAAAGGTGTAGCCACACAAGATCTCCAATGTTGAATATCATGTTTTTTTTGTTGAAGTTGATCTTGGTCGCGAGGTGTTGTACTTGGCACTTGATGGTGTTCCTTGTATCTTCATGCACCTTCTTGAGATAGCTCGCTCTAGCACTCACGTCCATGTTGATGCGCTTCTGTAGTGGTAGGGTTAGAATGTCCAATGGGGACAACGGGTTGAAGCCGTAGACGAACTCGAATGGGGACTTGCCAGTAGTC
>NW_025227105.1:6625-20896 GCF_018294505.1 Triticum aestivum | reverse complement strand
AGGACATGGGAGAAGTCTTGCTATTAGTAGTCATGTGAATTTGGTATTCGTTCGATATTTTGATGAGATGTATGTTGTCTTTCCTCTAGTGGTGTTATGTGAACGTTGACTACATGACACTTCACCATTATTTGGGCCTAGAGGAAGGCATTGGGAAGTAATAAGTAGATGATGGGTTGCTAGAGTGACAGAAGCTTAAACCCTAGTTTATGAGTTGCTTCGTAAGGGGCTGATTTGGATCCATATGTTTCATGCTATGGTTAGGTTTACGTTAATACTTCTTTTGTAGTTGCAGATGCTTGCAATAGGGGTTAATCATAAGTGGGATGCTTGTCCAAGAAAGGGCAGTACCCAAGCACCGGTCCACCCACATATCAAATTATCAAAGTAACGAACGCGAATCATATGAGCGTGATGAAAACTAGCTTGACGATAATTCCCATGTGTCCTCGAGAGCGCTTTTCTCATTATAAGAACTTGTCCAGGCTTGTCCTTTGCTACAAAAAGGATTGGGCCACCATGCTGCACCTTATTTACTTCCATTTCTTGTTACTCGTTACAAATTACCTTATCACAAAACTATCTGTTACCAATAATTTCAATGCTTGCAGAGAATACCTTACTGGAAACCGCTTGTCATTTCCTTCTGCTCCTCGTTGGGTTCAACACTCTTACTTATCGAAAGGACTACGGTAGATCCCCTACATTTGTGGGGCATCACTGCCAGGTCTCTGTATCCGCGAAAACCAATCTAGACCTTGTTCCGGCACCCTGCCGGAGGGGGGAATCATCTCCGGTGGCCATCTTTATCATCCCGGCGGCCACCACGATGAGGAGGGAGTAGTCCAATATGTCTCCAACGTATCTATAATTTTTGATTGTTCCATGCTATTATATTATCTATTTTGAATGTTTAATGGGTTTTGATATACTCTTTTATATTATTTTGGGCCTAACCTATTAATCGGAGGCCCAGTGCCAGTTTTTTTGCCTATTTTGGTGTTTTATAGAAAAGGAATATCAAACGGAGTCCAAATGGAACGAAACCTTCGCGAGGATCTTTCTTCGACCGAAAGCAATCCAGAAGACTTGGAGTTGAAGTCTGGAATTCTACGAGGAAGCCACGAGGCAGGAGGCACGCCCAGGGGGGTAGGCGCGCCCCCACCCTCGTGGGCCCCTCATAGCTCCACCGACGTACTTCTTTCACCTATATATACTCTTATACCCTAGTGAAAGGATCGATATGGTTGACTAGAGGGGGGGTGAATAGGCAACTAACAAATTTTAGACTTTTCTTTAACAATTTAAACCTTGCAATGAAATAGGTTGTCTAGATGTGCAACTACGTGGACAACCTATATGATGTAAAGACAATTAGCACACTAGCAAGCAATAGATACAACTCAAGTAAGCTTGCAAAAGTAAAGGCACAAGATAACCAAGAGTGGATCCGGTGGAGACGAGGATGTGTTACCGAAGTTCCTTCCTTTTAAGGGGAAGTGCGTCTCCGTTAGAGCAGTGTGGAGGCACAATGCTCCCCAAGAAGCCACTAGGGCCACCGTAATCTCCTCACGCCCTCACACAATGCGAGATGCCGTGATTCCACTATTGGTGTCCTTGAAGGCGGCAACCAGACCTTTACAAACAAGATTGGGGCTATCTCCACAACACTTGGAGGCTCCCAACAACACCATGAAGCTTCACCACAATGGAATATGGCTTCGAGGTGACCTCAACCGTCTAGAGTGCTCAACACCCAAGAGTAACAAGATACGCTAGGGATAAGTGGGGGGAATCAAATTTCTCTTGGTGGAAGTGTAGATCTGGGCCTTCTCAACCAATCCCGAGCAAATCAACAAGTTTGATTGGCTAGGGAGAGAGATTGGGCGAAAATGGAGCTTGGAGCAACAATGGAGCTTTGGGGGAAAGAGGTAGGTCAACTTTGGGGAAGAAGACCCCTTTATATAGTGGGGGAATCAATCCAACCGTTATTCCACTGAGCAGCCCCGCACAGAGCGGTACTACCACTAGGGAAGGGCGGTACTACCGCTCATACCCAGCGGTACTGCCGCGCTGACATGGCCCTGACCCCAGGGCGGTACTACCGTGGGGGTAGGCGCAGTACTACCGCTTGGAGCAGTACTACCGCCACTACTACCGCCCTTAGTACCGCAAAACCCGACACAAAAAACTTCGTTCTCGAATCGAGGCGGCAGTAGCCCAGAAGCACTGCGGTACTACGGCCGAAGACCCCAAGCGGTACTACCGTTCGGAGAGCGGTACTACCGCTTGGAGCGGTACTACCGCTCTGGGAGTGGTACTACCGCTGGGGTGCTTCGGCGGTACTACCGCTGTGGATCACGGTACTACCGCTGGGGCAGAACAAAGCATACTTAGGGGAAAAAGGCATGAGGGAGTCCTGGATTAGGGGGTGTCCGGATGGCCGGACTATAACATTTGGCCGGACTCCCGGACTATGAAGATACAAGATTGAAGACTCCGTCCCGTGTCCACATGGGACTTTCCTTGGCGTGGAAGGCAAGCTTGGCGATACGATATGAAGATCTCCTCCCATTGTAACCGACTCTGTGTAACCCTAGCCCTCTCCGGTGTCTATATAAACCGGAGAGTTTTAGTCCGTAGGACGAACAAAAATCATACCATAGGCTAGATTCTAGGGTTTAGCCACTCCGATCTCGTGGTAGATCTACTCTTGTACTACCCATATCATCAATATTAATCAAGTAGGAGTAGGGTTTTACCTCCATCGAGAGGGCCCGAACCTGGGTAAAAACATCGTGTCCCTTGTCTCCTGTTACCATCCGCCTAGACGCACAGTTCGGGACCCCCTACCCGAGATCCGCCGGTTTTGACACCGACATTGGTGCTTTCATTGAGAGTTCCTCTGTGTCATCGCCTTTTAGGCCCGATGGCTTCTTCGCTCATCAATCGCGATGTGGTCCGGGATGAGACTTTTCTCCCCGGACAGATCTTCGTATTCGGCGGCTTCGCACTGCGGGCCAACTCGTT
Organism: Triticum aestivum; assembly: GCF_018294505.1. Lineage (NCBI taxonomy): Eukaryota > Viridiplantae > Streptophyta > Magnoliopsida > Poales > Poaceae > Triticum > Triticum aestivum. The sequence continues at coordinate 17,866 of NW_025227105.1, read as the reverse complement.
CGGCCATCTGGAGCAGATCGAAAGCTACGCCCCTGGCCATCAGGTCAGGTTTGGAAGCTTAAACTACACGGCCGATATCCGCGGGGACTTGATCTTCAACAGATTCGAGCCACAACCGGGCGCGCCGCACTGTCATGATGGGCACGATTTAGCTCTGTCATTGGACAATGCCTAGAGCGTCGCTCAGGTGTCCGCTCCGACCATTAGCTCGGAGCCCACTACGCCAGTCGGGGACGGACGGTTAGACGTCGCCTCGGAAACCGCAATCTCTACGGCGATAGAGCCGGATACCAGCCTAGTCCCTCGCAAGGCCCGTGACTCCGAGGTGCCGGACTCCGTAAATCCCGCACCTCTTCCGATTAAGCCCGATTGGGCTCCGGTCATGGAGTTCACCGCCGCAGATGTCTTTCAGCACTCACCTTCCGGCAACATCCTGAATTCGTTAAAGTCTCTCTCTTTGTCAAGAGAGCCCTGGTCGGACTACGGCCAACACGGTTGGGATGCGGACGACGAAGAAATTTGTAGCCCACCCACCACCCACTTCGTAGCCACTGTCGACGATTTAACCGACATGCTCGACTTCAACTCCGAAGACATCGACGGCATGGACGCCGATGAAGGAGACGATCAAGAACCAATGCCTATAGGGAACTGGAAGGCCACCTCGTCATATGACATATACATGGTCGACACCCCTAAAGCGGGGGATGGCGAGGAGAAAACGGAGGATGACCCCTCCAAGAAGCAACCCAAGCGCCGACATCAGCGGCGCCGCTCTAAGTCCCGCCAAAGAAAAAACGGCGATTCCGGCACCGGAGATAACAATACACCGGACAGCGCCGAAGACAACCCCCTCCAGCAGGATTCAGTGCAGGAGGACGAAGGAGCCAGCCCTCATGAGAGAGCGGCCGACAAAGAGGATGAGGATGACAATTACATGCCTCCCTCCGAAGACGAGGCAAGCCTCGATGACGATGAATTCGTCGTGCCAGAGAATCCCGTCGAGCAAGAGCGTTTCAAACGCAGACTCGTAGCCATGGCAAGCTGCCTCAAGAAGAAACAGCAGCAGCTTAGAGCTGACCAAGACTTGCTAGCCGACAGATGGACCGAAGTCCTGGCGGCCAAAGAGTATAAACTAGAACGCCCATCCAAGAGCTACCCGAAGCGCAGGCTGCTTCCCCAACTTGAGGAGGAAGCAACTAAACCTACATCACCAGTGTACGATGCGCCCGATCGGCCACCCCGTGGCCGCGGTAGAGAGGCCTTCAGGCCCTCAACCCAAGCCGCACCCCGACACCGCTCAAAACATACCAGAGTACGGGGAGACGCAACAGACCTGCAAGACATCTTGGAGAATAAGGCAAGGCAAACAAGATCGATCTATGGATCGCATGGGCGCCCCGCTTCACGTGACGCTAGCCGTCACGCCGGACATAATAAATATGGCCCAGCCGAATACAACAGACCAAGCTCGTCCGAGCTGCATCGCGATATAGCCCAGTACAGGGGCGCCGCACACCCACTATGCTTCACAGACGAAGTAATGGATCATCAAATCCCCGAGGGCTTCAAACCCGTAAACATCGAATCATACGATGGCACAACAGATCCTGCGGTATGGATCGAAGATTATCTCCTTCATATCCACATGGCCTGTGGTGATGATCTACACGCCATCAAATACCTCCCGCTCAAGCTTAAAGGACCAGCTCGACATTGGCTTAATAGCCTGCCAGCAGAATCAATTAGTTGTTGGGAGGACCTGGAATCCGCATTCCTTGACAACTTCCAGGGCACCTATGTGCGACCACCAGACGCCGATGACCTAAGCCACATAATCCAGCAGCCAGAGGAATCGGCCAGACAATTCTGGACACGGTTCCTGACCAAGAAAAATCAAATAGTCGATTGTCCGGATGCCGAGGCCCTTGCAGCCTTCAGGCACAACATCCGAGACAAATGGCTTGCCCGACACCTAGGACAGGAAAAGCCAAAGTCTATGGCAGCCCTCACGACACTCATGACTCGCTTCTGCACGGGAGAAGACAGCTGGCTAGCTCGTAGCAACAACATAACCAAGAGCCCCGGCAATTCGGATACCAAGGATAACAACGGCAGGTCACGTCGCAACAAGCATAAACGCCGCATTAAAAGTGATAATACTGAAGATACGGCAGTCAATGCCGGATTCAGAGGCTCTAAACCGGGTCAGCGGAAGAAGCCATTCAAAAGAAACCCTTAGGGCCCATCCAGCTTAGACCGGATACTCGATCGCTCGTGCCAGATACACGACACACCCGAACAACCAGCCAATCACACCAACATGGATTGTTGGGTGTTCAAGCAGGCAGGCAAGTTAAGTGCCTAGACCAGAGACAAGGGGCTACATAGCGATGACGAGGAGGGGCTCCAGCCGCCGAACAACAAAGGACAGAAGGGATTTCCCCCGCAAGTTCTGACGATGAACATGATATACGCAACCCACATCCCCAAAAGGGAGCGGAAGCGTGCTCTCAAGGACGTCTATGCGTTAGAGCCAGTCGCCCCAAAGTTCAGCCCATGGTCCTCCTGCCCGATCACCTTCGATCGGCGGGACCATCCCACCAGCATCCGTCACGGCGGATTCGCCACACTGGTCCTAGACCCAATTATGGACGGATTCCAGCTTACCAGAGTCCTAATGGACGGCGGTAGTAGCCTGAACCTGCTTTACCAGGACACAGTGCGAAAAATGGGCATCGATCCTTCAAGGATTAAACCCACAAAGACAACCTTCAAAGGTGTCATACCAGGGGTAGAAGCCAGCTGTACAGGCTCGGTCACACTCGAAGTGGTCTTCGGATCCCCGGATAACTTCCGGAGCGAGGAGTTAATCTTCGACATAGTCCCATTCCGCAGCGGCTATCACGCCCTGCTCGGCGCATTTGCCAAATTCATTATGGTGCCGCACTACGCATATCTCAAGCTCAAGATGCCAGGACCTCGCGGAGTCATCACGGTAAACGGAAACACCGAACGCTCTCTCCAAACGGAGGAGCACAAGGCGGCCCTGACAGCGGAAGTACAGAGTAGCCTCTCAAGGCAGTTCTCCAATCCAGGTGCCAAACATCCGGACAACGTCAAGCGAGCCCGAAGTAACCTACAACAAATCCGGCTGGCACATTCCGAGCCAGCATAGCAGTGTGGCCCCAACCCCAGCCCCCGCCAAATGGCAATACTGGTACCACGCGTACATAATTACGCCTTAGAGATACCATGGGCATAAGGGGAGGGGCACAACAACGGCACGCCCAGAATGCGGCTCAACCGCACTAGGGGGCTCCCTATTTTGCCGTTTTCCTTTTTCACACACTTTCAGGACCCAATTATTCGGAAGGCCTGTCCGGCAATACTCTCGCCGAACCAAGGATGCAATAGCCAGGGAGGAAGCAAGCCACATCAAAAGTCAAGGTGGTCTCTATAACGAGTTTAATACCTGTTTCTCTTACAATCCTGCAGCTTGCCCCTGAAGGGGAATATGTCAAATACTCCCATCTCTTGCTTACCGCACTTTTTGTATCGTTCTGCTTTTGCAGCAGCCCTTTTTTAATAAACAATACATAGCTCTTACCTATTATTGTACTTATCTATTTTTATATGCAAATATGTTCAGTCATGACACTATGCAACCGTACATTTTGGTACGGATAATACACCAGGGGCTTACAACACCCCATAACGTGGTGTGAGAAGACCGAACACTCTAACAAGTGCGGCACCCCGAACTTATAGCACTATATGCATCGGCTCTGAATCATGTCTTTGGTCAATAGTTGGGTTTGCCCGGCTCCCATGTTTTGGTACCTTACGTTCCGCATTGTTGGCTAAGGTAGCGCTGGGAGAACTACTGCGATTGTGCCCCAGTTGAGCTGGGTTAACACCTCAGTAGAGAAAGCTAAAACTAACTGTCATGATAGTGCGAGAGACCGGTCGCTGTTCGCGAGGTTTTTTTCGAGTCCTTAAAGACTTATGCCGCTTCAAGCAAGGAACCGGACTTATCCGGCCTAGGCGTGGATAGCGCCCCGAACTCGGTCTTCCAAATACTAGGGGCTTCGCCAAAATTTAAAATTATAGAATTCTATGGCTAAGTGAGAGTGATAAAGCATTATAAGTCCGACGGCCTGGTTCGTTGTGCTGAACGCCTCCCTAGATGGACCCAAGAATGGGAACAAGAGCGCTCAGGTTTATCCCGAACACCCCAGCACTCGTGGCATGGGGGTCGAAGCCGACGACTTGCATCTCTCAGATTTGATAAATGTCCGCACAGAAGGTAATATTTTAAATCAACAAGCATTGCTTAACGCATATGAACAAAGCTTCAGCGTACAGGATAACAAATGCGAGTTTACTCAAAAATTACATCTTTGGAGCACTCATCCTCTATACGGCGGGCACCCTTCAGAACGCCATTGTAATACATCTCGGGCGTACGATACTCCTTGCCCGGCGGTGGCGCGTCCGTCAGCAGCTTCTCCGCGTCTAGCTTGCCCCAGTGCACCTTAGCACGGGCAAGGGCCCGACGGGCACCTTCAATACAAACGGAGCGCTTGAGGACCTCAATCCACGAACACGCGTCCACCAGCCGCCGCACCAGACCGAAGTAGCTCCCAGGCATGACTTCTCCAGGCCACAGCCGAGCTATGAGGCCCTTCATGGCCTGTTCGGCCACCTTGTGGAGCTCAACCAACTGCTTCAGCTGGTCGCTCAGGGGCACCGGATGTTCGGCCTCAGCATACTGAGACCAGAACACTTTTTCTGTCGAGATCCCCTCTTCGGCTCGGTAGTATGCGGCGGCATCAGACACACTACGGGGCAGATCGGTGAACGCTCCTGGAGACCTCCGGATTCGGGTAAGTAGCAGATAATTAACTTTTATATTTTTGCTTTGCATAAAGAATGCCTTACCCGCCGCTATCTTCTTCATCACCTCGATCTCCTGAAGGGCCTTCTGGGCTTCGGCCTTAGCGGTCTTGGCACTCTCAAGAGCCAAGGCAAGCTCGGACTCTCGAGTCTTCGAGTCACACTCCAAACTCTCGTGTTTTTCCACGAGAGCCTGGAGCTCTTGCCGCACCTCCGTCACCCGCGCCTCATGCTTCTCTCGCTCGGTGCGCTCCAAGGCCGCACTCTTTTCGGCCTTTGAAACCGCCTCTTTCAGGGTCGCCACCTCGGTCGTGGCTCCTGCAACATTAACGTTGGTCCTGTTATTATTATGCAACCAAGTATTACTATATACATTTACAGGAGGTACTACGTACCCTCTTTATCCATGAGCTGCTTCTTGGCACGGCCGAGCTCGCTCTCGGACTGATCGAGGCTTTCCTTCAAGGCATTGACCTCCGCAGTCATTGCGGCAGAGGTCAGCAGCGCAACCTGCATTCCCATATTGACATATTTCTATTAGACTCCTGCTTATATATTTTAAGATCCTCAGTTCGGCTTTTCTTTCTGAACACCGAACTAAGCATCAGGGTCTACTGTCTATGCGGTAACATTTTTTATATATGTTTTTGAACACATACCTCAAATCCCGTTAACAGGCTTGTGCAGGCTTCCGTCAGCCCGCTCTTGGCGGACTGAACTTTCTGAATCACCGCACTCATAACAGTGCGGTGTTCTTCGTCGATGGAGGCGCCGTTAAGTGCCTCCAGCAAATTGTCCGACACCTCCGGGTGGACGGAAGTCGCCGGCGTCGCAGGCTTGCCCTTCTTATGAAGGCGCCGCCTGTCGGGCTCTGGAACCACTGATGGTTCCGGAGCAGTGTCCGGCCCAGGGCCGGACTTAGATCCCTCCGGGGCTTTACCCCCTTTGGGCTGAGAGTCCGGAAGGTTGCCTTGTGGCGCTTCCAGGACCACCTCCTCTTGGTTTTGTCCCTTACGGGACTCCACCTTAGCATCGTATGTAGGGAGAGGGGAGGAGGCCGCCGGAAGTGAAGCGCTATTCACATCCGACGAATTCAGAGATCCGCTCGATGAATCGCCAAGCTGAGCTCTGGGCGGACTGCATGATTAGCTTCGGTGTTAGGAGCTATCAAATAATAAAGGAGTGCAATAAGTCATTCGGGCAGCCGGACACTTACGATTTTGCCAGGGGCTTGACCCTGGATGGCCAGTCCTCCTCTCCGTCTTCGGCGTCGGGGGCATAGTCCGGCAGTAGGGGCTTCCCCTTCTTGGACCCTTCGGCTTCCCCAGTTGGGGCGGCCTTTCTCTTCTTTCCTCCCCCCCGTTGGAGGGGGAGAGGCATCTTCTTCTTCCTCCTCCTCATCATCTTCGGAGGCGGAGGGTGCGTTGGAGCCGTCAAGCAAATCCGACGACACCGGGCGCCGGGAACTCTTTCGGGTCCCCGTGGCCTTCTCCTTGGCTTTCTTCTCCGGCACCACGTGGGGTGCCGGAACCAGTAGCTTCGCTAAGTGTGCATCTACTGGGCCTTCGGGCAAAGGGGCCGGACAATCAAACTGTCCGGATGTCCTCTTCCAATCCTGTCAAAGGAACATGAGTTTAGATCCCACATAAAGTCACACTATGAAATTCGGGTATCCCGTAAGGGACTAAAGGTAAGCTTACTTCGGAGGCTTCACGTTTGGCGCAGAACCCGCGATCCTCGGTGACGGGAGGGGAGACCTTGGAACTCTTGAAAAGCACCTTCCAGACGTCCTCGTGCTTCGTTTCGAAGAGCCTGGATAGAGTCTGGTGCCGGGACGGGTCGAACTCCCACAAATTGAAGTCCCGTCGTTGACACGGGAGGATCCGGCGGAAGAGCATGACCTTGACCACGTTGACAAGCTTGACCTTCTTGGTCACCAGGTCTCGGACGCAGGTTTGGAGTCCGGTCACCTCTTCCGGATTGCCCCACGACAGGCACGTCTCTTTCCAAGACGTGAGCCGGGTGGGAATGCCGGATCGAAATTCAGGGGCCGCTGCCCATTTAGGGTCACGCGGCTCGGTGATATAAAACCACCCAGATTGCCACCCTTTGATAGTTTCCACAAAGGCACCCTCGAGCCAGGTGACGTTGGCTATCTTGCCCACCATGGCGCCTCCGCTCCACCTGTCGGCCTTGCACGACCTTCAGCTTGACGCTGAAGATCTTCAGCCATAGGCCGAAGTGGGGCTGGATGCGGAAGAAGGCCTCGCACACGACGATAAACGCCGAGATGTTGAGGATAAAGTTCGGGGCCAGATCGTGGAAGTCCAAGCCATAGTAGAACATGAGCCCCCGGACGAACAGGTGAAGAGGAAAACCCAGTCCACGAAGGAAATGGGGAAGAAAAACAACCCTCTCATGGGGCCTGGGGGTGGGGATAAGTTGCCCCGCATCTGGGAGCCGGTGCGCGATGTCGTTAGACAAGTATTCGGCCTTCCTCAGGTTTTTGATTTGCCCCTCCGTGACGGAGGAGGCCATCCATCTACCTCCCGCTCCAGACATGGTTGGAGAAGGTTGAGGTGGGAAGTGCGGGCTTGGCCGCTGGAGCTCGAGCACACAGGGACGGATAAGCAGAGGAGGAGGAAGTTGTGAATGGAAAGGGCGGATCCTTATCCCCTTATATGGGCGGCCAAAACTACGAGCCCCTCACCGGCCTAATAAAACTCGCTTATCTCCCAAGCACCGCGGTTAATGGCGCGGTTGGGTTACCCACACCCGTATTGATGAGAATCCCGGAATAAGGGGACACGATCTCTGCTTTGACAAGACGTGCCAAGGAAACCGCCTCGCTAAACGCGCTGAGGTGGAACGATAAAATGAATAAAGAGCCTGGCTGTGGCATGATGTCACGCTGCAGAATACGTCAGCAGATCCGATTGATACAAATATTACTCTCTCTACGAAGGAATGTGGAACTTGTTTTGCAGAGCCGGGCACTATCCTGGTGTTCAACATCTTCTATGAAATATTCGGAGGAGGAACCCGCCTTGCAATGCCGAAGACAACTTGCGCGTCGGACTCGTCGTCATTGAAGCCTGGTTCAGGGGCTACTGAGGGAGTCCTAGATTAGGGGGTGTCCAGATGGCCGGACTATAACCTTTGGCCGGACTCCCGGACTATGAAGATACAAGATTGAAGACTCCGTCCCGTGTCCGCATGGGACTTTCCTTGGCCTGGAAGGCAAGCTTGGCGATACGATATGAAGATCTCCTCCCATTGTAACCGACTCTGTGTAACCCTAGCCCTCTCCGGTGTCTATATAAATCGGAGAGTTTTAGTCCGTAGGACGAACAACAATCATACCATAGGCTAGATTCTAGGGTTTAGCCACTCCGATCTCGTGGTAGATCTACTCTTGTACTACCCATATCATCAATATTAATCAAGCAGGAGTAGGGTTTTACCTCCATCGAGAGGGCCCGAACCTGGGTAAAAACATCATGTCCCTTGTCTCCTGTTACCATCCGCCTAGACGCACAGTTCAGGACCCCCTACCCGAGATCCGCCGGTTTTGACACCGACAAGGCAGCTCCAATGAAGCGGAAAGAAAACGACGGGTGTGATATGGATGTGTACGTGTTGATTCCACCCTAGTCTTACCAAAGCGGATCCCCTCTTGATAGTACGGTGACTCCTACGAAACTAGTCCACCAACAACGAAACTAAGGAGCTACACCGTCTTGAATAAAACACCGAGGGGAGATAACCGTCTCATGCCAAACGATGAAGCTCTGAAAGAACTTAACGCACACGATTAGGCCGCACAAGCATTGTCATCAATCACCAAAACATTTTGGGGATAAATATGCCCTTACAATCTCCCCCTTTTTGGTGGATTGATGACAATACGGGATTTGCACAATATGAGAGATATAGAACAAGCGCAAAAACCCCAACGTCCTAAAATGTAGATGTGTACTCTCTAGATAAGTGCTTTGGACTGCATGGCACACATACTAGGATCAATGCTCCCCCTACATTTTAGAGACCAACCACCTAAGTGGGGTAAACGAGAGTAGCAAAGATAACTTAACAGGATAAGCATGCAACTCATAAGTTAACTTAACAGGATAAGCATTGCAACTCATAAGCTAGATAGTGACATAGATAATGATACTAGAAAGATAAGGTAGCATATGTCTCACACCATATGACTCGAGCTTAGGTCTCACTGACATAAACCAAACAAAGCAGAAGCAAGGAAAACACAAACACAGAAGATGGAAGACACAAAGCACAAATCCCTAAACTCTCTCCCCCTTTGGCATCGAGACACCAAAAAGGAGAGGGAGTGTTGTTATGGCTCCAGGTGAGAGCAAACGAGGGACACACACATCAGAGCTCAGTGGGATCATCTGCGCCACCATCGTCGGTCTGGAAGTGCTCGGCATCAGAATCGGTCCACGGGCAGTGCTGCTGAATCCACTCCTCCTCCTTAGTAAGCTGATCCTCAGATCCACTGATCACAATAGCACCCATCTGTCGCATGAGCTCCTTGTGGCGACCTCGGGCCTTCTTCTCAGCCACATGAGTCATGTACTGACCGTGAGACTCCATGCAGAACAACTTCTTCATCTTGAGCTTGAGCTTCTTTGCCCACGAGGGCTCTGCCTCGGAGGGCACGTAGTCATCATCATCCTCCTCAGCCTCAGCCCCAGTCTCATCCTCGGTCTCCATGGCAGTAGCAGATGACGGAACTCCAGTCCTAGGGGCCTAAGTGCCCTAGGTATCCTTCTTCCTCAGACGCTTGATGTCGTGAGAGACCAAGTCTCTAGTCTCCAGCAACACCTGGGGATAGACACGATCCCAGGCCTTCTCAATCAGCAGCATGATGAATGGACCATAGATCAGGCACTTGCGCTCAGGGATAGCAGATAACAGCTCAGGCCACATCACATGAGAGATATCCAGGGTCTCTCCGGTGTTCTGTCCCTTCTCACGCTGACAGAAGAGAAGCATGTCCACGAGATAAGAGTGAACCTGGTCCAGATTCCCGATACGAGGGAAAAGAGTCTCTTTGAAGATACGGTGAAGGATATCCAGATATGCAGGCAGCTCATAGGTTTCCTTCTTCGTCTCAGGATTGATCCTCAGAGTGCAGTAGGGCCACAGAGCTTGCTTGTGAGGGCGTTGGTGCGGCGGTGGGGGCGAAAGCCGACAGAAGACTCAAGACCAAGATCTTGCACCCCAATCAAATCCATGAAAGCTTTCCACTTAACGGAAAGCAACTTGCCATTAGTCATCCAAGTCAGTGTCCTGTCCTCATCAGTCCCAAGGTGAACCGTGGCATAGAATTGGGCCACAATATCAGCATCATAATCCTTGTTGAATTGCATGATCCCAAGAATGTTCAGTTGAGTGCACATCTGAAGAGCTTCACCAAAGTATTCAGGATCTTTCTCCATATGGTCGGTGTCGATGGAGTGCATGTTGACATAGAGGTTCTTCTTGGCTTTGAGAACATCAAAGTAGATGGCAAACTGGAACCTGTTCCAGAACGGATGGTTGACCAAAGTGGGATATTGGTCTGCCTCATATGGGTTGCGGCGACGCCTTGCCCAGAACTCCTTGGGCGGAATTTCTGGCACGGTTTTGCCTGGCTTTGGCTTGACCCCAGGCTTCTTCTGGAGTTGAGGTGGAGGTGGAGCACTAGAAGATCCTCCGGCAGGCTCAGTGGTGCGGTAGTGCTTGGACGAGGCACAACCGGGGTTGACACGACGAGCCTGATGCTCAGGAACCTCATCACCTAGAACCACACACAAAAACACGCAAACAACCAGAAAGAATGAGCATAAGCCACAAAACACGAGCAAAAGGATCACTGAGAGGTAGGAGTATGACGGAAACTGGTAGAGGGGCGGTAGTACCGTGACCCTTCAGCGGTAGTACCGCTCCAAGCGGTAGTACCGCTCTGGAGAGAGCGGTAGTACCGCTCGAGGCGGGGAAACAGCAGTTTCCTACTTCCGTGGTCAGATCCAGTACTACCTTCCTACCAAATTCAAAAATACTCCAACCAAACACTAATCCAAACTGTCTAGAAGCATTCTCCATCCTACTCAAGCCTAGATCTGGCCAAAAATCTAGAGATGCAACTCCTATTGCCCCTAAGAAGCTAGATTGGAAATCTAGACAAAAGGAAACATGGAACGGGGGCAATACCGGGATCCATGGCAAGAGGACAAGGTGGGGATCGACTCCACCGAAGGAAATGGAGAGGAGCGCCCCGGAGAGGGAGATTCGCCGGAGCCCTCCCACGGTGCCGGTTGCTGAAGAGAGAGGAAC
>NW_025227105.1:5570-6615 GCF_018294505.1 Triticum aestivum | reverse complement strand
GAGCGAGGGGGCGAGCGAATGGGTATGGGGGAGAAGAAACTCCCTCTGCCCCCGATATAACCCCCTGCCCGCGCCTCACAGCGCTAGTACCGCGCTAGAGGGCGGTAGAACCGCTAGGAGCGGTAGTACCGCTCGCCACCAGCGGTAGTACCGCTTCAGCAACCACACGGCTTCTAAACCAACGGCTAACGCTCCAAAAAACCTGAAAGCAAGGCCAAGAGAAGGAGAAGACCAACAAGGCAACACACACACAAACAACGGACCAGAAACCACTCAAACAAAAACAACCACACGAAACAGAGCGAGCTCTGGCCTCTCTCAGGAGAGGGCGGTGGCCGGAGCCACTTATCTTTGAGTTAATTGGTATGGCACCGCGAAGAATTATCCTTGGGCCCATGACCAAAACTCGTCTTTGAAGCACAAGTACCATCAAAAATGGCTAATGTGAAAGAGTTGATCGACTTATGCATAATGGGGGGAGGGAGAGTTCATTGAGAGAACAACACTCCCCCTATGTCCATGTCTACATCTAAGCTAGACAACAAGTTGAGTGAGGTGGGGTGTGCAAGGGTTCAAGTCACATTGCTCGAATCAATGATATTTAGCTCATGCCTTAACTCGCGAAATCTTGCTTCATCCAAGGGTTTCGTGAAAATATCTGCAAGGTTATCATGAGTGTTGACATATTTGAGCTCGATCTCCCCTCACCTAATGTGATCCCGGATGAAATGATACCGAGTCTCAATATGCTTCGTCTTGAAGTGTTGCACCGGGTTGAGAGAAATCTTGATGGCACTTTCGTTGTCACACCAAAGAGGCACTTTGTCACAAATGACACCATATTCCTTTAAAGTTTGCCTCATACATAAAAGTTGTGCACAAAAACTATCGGCCGCCACATATTCAGCTTCGGTGGACGAGAGAGATACACAACTTTGCTTTTTGGAAGACCAACTCACCAAAGAGCACCCAAGAAACTGGCACCCTCCGGAAGTGGACTTCCTATCCACTTTGTCTCCCGCCCAATCAGAATCCGTAAATCCTT
>NW_025227105.1:0-5560 GCF_018294505.1 Triticum aestivum | reverse complement strand
AAGCTTGAAGTTTGCCCCTCTTGGGTACCATAAGCCAAAGTTTGGGGTATGAGCCAAATATCGAAAGATTCGCTTGACCGCCACATAGTGACTTTCCTTCGGTGCGGCTTGAAACTGTGCACACATCCCCACACTCAACATGATATCCGGTCTAGATGCACAAAGGTAAAGCAAGGAGCCAATCATGGAGCGATATACCTTTTGATCCACCGCTTTACCATTGGGATCAATGTCAAGTTGGCACTTGGTGGGCATTGGAGTAGAGGCCGGCTTGACATCACTTAGCTTGAATCTCTTGAGCATGTCTTGAGTGTATTTGGCTTGGTTGATGAAGGTACCTTCTCTTCTTTGTTTGATATCAAAACCAAGGAAGAAATTCAACTCTCCCATTGAAGACATCTTGAACTTAGAGGTCATGAGAGCAGCAAATTCTTCATTGAAATCTTTGTTAGGGGAACCAAAGATAATGTCATCAACATATAGTTGGCATACAAACAACTCCCCTTTGACCTTCTTAGAAAAAGAGTGGGATCGATTAGCCCTGCTTCAAATCCACGATCTTGTAACAACTCAGTAAGGTGGTCATACCACGCACGTGGGGCTTGTTTAAGGCCATAGAGTGCCTTATCGAGTTGATATACATGATCCGGAAAGAAGGGATCCTCGAACTCGGGGGGTTGCTTGACATAGACCAACTCATTAATAGGACCATTAAGAAAAGCACTTTTCACATCCATTTGTTGCAACTTAAAGTTGTGATGGGAAGCATAAGCAATCAACAAACGAATGGATTCAAGGCGAGCAACGGGAGCAAAGGTTTCACCGTAGTCGATACCCTCGACTTGGGAGTAGCCTTGTGCTACCAATCTTGCCTTGTTGCGAATGATGTTCCCGTGAGCATCTTGCTTGTTCTTGAAGATCCACTTGGTTCCAATGATGTTATGGTTCCCGGAAGGCCTTGGCACCAACCTCCACACCTTGTTGTACTCGAAGTTGTTGAGTTCTTCATGCATGGCATTGAGCCAATCCGAGTCTTCGAGCGCCTCATAGACCTTATGGGGTTCAACACAAGAGACAAACGCGTGATGTTCACAATAGTTTGCTAATTGTCTACGAGTGCTTACCCCCTTTCTTAGGCTTCCAACCACATTCTCCATGAGATGACCTTTGGTGGTGAGTTTGGAAGCAATCTTCACGGCACGACGCTCCAATTCCTCCTCAGATGTCGAAGGAGGAGGGTTCACTTGATCATCTTGAGCGTCGTCATGAGCTTGTTCTTGATCTTGAGCTTGCTCATGATCTTGAACTTGCTCGAGGGGGAGAACTTGACCTTGGGTATCATGTGGAGGTTCACCACCATCTTGAGATTGATCTTGCCCTTGGTCTTGTTCCCGAGGTTGAGGGCCTTCACTTTGTTCTTCGGAAGCGTGTGGGTCTTGAGTAGGTGAAGGCTCCACTAAAGTGGAGCATTGTCCTTCTCCTTCGGCCACAAGGGGTTCCTCAATGGGTAGGATATGACCAATACCCATTCTTCTTATGGCTTGGGGAGGAATTTCATCACCTACATCACAAGTACCACCTTGCTCCACTTGGGAGCCGTTATTTTCATCAAACTCTACGTTACACGTCTCCTCAATGAGTCCGTTGGACTTGTTGAGAACACGGTAAGCATGAGAGTTTGTAGCATAACCAACAAATATGCCCTCATGAGCTCTAGTCTCGAATTTAGACAAACGAACACCTTTCTTGAGAATGAAACACTTACACCCGAACACCCGGAAGTACTTGAGGTTGGGCTTGTTCCCGGTGAGTATCTCATACGGAGTCTTGTTCAAGCCTTTGCGGAGATAGAGCCGATTGGATGCATGACATGCAGTGTTGATGGCTTCGGCCCAAAAGTTGTATGGAGACTTGAACTCCGCCATCATGGTCCTTGCCGCATCCATCAACGTCCAGTTCTTCCTCTCTGCAACACCATTTTGTTGAGGGGTATATGGTGCAGAATATTGATGCTTGATCCCTTCATCACTAAGAAACTCATCCAAGGTGTAGTTCTTGAACTCGGTGCCGTTGTCACTTCTTATTGTCAGGATCTTTGCATTATGTTGACGTTGAGCTTCATTTGCAAAGTCGATGACGGTTTGTTCAGTCTCACTCTTCCTCTTGAAGAAGTATACCCAAGTGTATCTTGAATAATCATCCACAATCACCAAGCAATACTTTCTACCCCCAAGACTATCAAAGGATGGAGGCCCAAAGAGGTCCATGTGCAGGAGCTCCAAGGGTCTCTTCGAGTAGATGATAGTCGTGGGAGGGTGAGCCGTCTCATGAAGCTTTCCTTCGATACAAGCACTGCAAACACGATCTTTGGCAAAACTAACATTCGTTAGTCCATGAACATGGTCCCCCTTGAGAAGACTTTGCAAAGATCTCATATTGACATGGGCTAAACGATGATGCCAAAGCCATCCCACATCAACTTTAGCCATTAGGCATGTCGCGGTCTTAGTGGGTTGCTCCGAAAAGTTAATCACATAGAGACTGTTCTCGACATGCCCAACACAAGCTACTTTAAGAGTCTTGCTCCACAAGAGGGCCACGGTATCAATATCAAAGAAGGTGGCAAAGCCCATGAGTGCGAGTTGACGAAGGGAAAGTAAATTGAACGCAAGGGACTCAACAAGCATGACTTTCTCGATCGTTAGATCATGAGAAATGACAACCTTGCCAAGACCCATTACCTTAGAATGTGAGGCATCACCCCATTCGACATTGGTGGGCATAGATGGGATCTTGTGCACGTCCACCACCAAGTCCTTGCTCCCGGTCATATGATTTGTTGCTCCACTATCGACCAACCATGATCCCCCACCGGAAGCAAAGACCTACAAGATATCAATGCTTGGTTTTAGGTACCCATTGAGTAATGGGTCCTTTGATGTTAGTAACAAGGGCCTTAGGAACCCAAATAGACCATTCAATGTACTCATAAGAAGAACCAACAAATTTAGCATAAACATGCCCATCACTAGCACGGCACAACACATAAGAGGGGTTAAAGTCGCCGGCTTTGTTGGGAGAGATGGCCTTGCGCTCTTTGGCATCACCACTCTTCACATTGTTATTCTTCTCCTTAGGAGCACCCTCTCCTTCCTTCACAAAGGTTTGCTTGAGCGGGGGAGGTCGATTGGTCTTGTTATTCTTCTCCTTGTTCTTCTTCTTGTTCTTGGACTTGGGCGTGAACCCAACTCCCTCCTTGCCCACAACTTCCTTTTGATTGCTCAAAAGGTCATTTAGGTTCTTCTCGCCTTGTATGCATGACACAAGACCTTTCTCGAGTTGTTCCTTCAACTTGGCATTCTCCTACACAAGATGCACATGCTCACAACATGGGTTAGTAGCATTTGCATTATCAATTAAGACCATGTGAGGAAATGTGGCATTTTCCTTGGTAAGCTTAAGTTGGAGTTGAGCATGAGACTCCTTGGGGTTTGCATGAGCACCTTTCAAGACCTTATGGGCCTTGTCAAGTACATCAAACTCCTCCTTGAGTCTAGCATGATCAACCCCAAGTTTAGTCTTCTCGGAAGTTCGAACACGAGACACAACAAGAGCATGATCAAGATCTTTCTTTAATTTGGCATGGTCATCGTTGTGTGACTCCTCAAGAGCCAAACGATGCCCACGCTCTTACTCAAGATCATTAGATAGATCCGATATCTCATCGGCGTAATCACGACTATGACCTTCCATCTTAGAGATGGTTTCTTCGTGAGCCTCTATCATGTCATTGGCTTCACCAAGTTGTTCCAAGAGAGCAACGAAGTGCTTCTTGGATTTGCCCTTGAGCTTACTCATGAAGGACTCAAATTCATTAACCTCCTCATTAGACCTCTTACCATTATCAAAGTCATCCGTTGAAGGAGGATTAGGAATAATGGTGGTTTTGATATTGGGGGTTACCTTGTTGGTGGCCTTAGCCATGAGGCACTTGGCGGTGATGTTCTCGTTAGGTGCATCGAAGAGAGACACCCGGGGAGTTGTGACAATGGCAATGGATGCCATGGCCATTGTTTCACCATCTTCATCATCATCGTCATCCTCATGGTATTCTTCTTGAACCACCAACCCGCGAGTAGGAGTCTTCTTGGTGAAGTTGTTCTTGTTGGGGAAGGACTTGGCTTTGTCTTTTCGGATGAACTTGCCACCATTGTCTTCCCGCTTCTCGTAAGGACAATCCGCAACGAAATGGCTCACATTGCCACAGTTGAAACAAGTTCTAACTCGTTGCTTGCCCTTGAGGCCACTTGAGTTGTTCTTGTTGAAGTTGGGTCTTGTATTCTTCTTACTCCAAAATTGTCTTGAGGCAAGAGCCATGTGCTCATGATAATCATACTTCGTGTCCTCGGTGTCGTGGATTTGTCACGGCAGATGTCCTAGCGAAAGGACTTAGTCGTGGAGCCATCGCTACGAGTTTACTTGAAGGGGTTAAAGCGGACACAAAGACACGAGGGTTTTATACTAGTTCGGCCCCTTCGATGAAGGTAAAAGCCTACGTCTAGTTGTGATGGAATTGATATGATCTCGATGGCTAGGGAGCAAACAAGCTTCGCCTAGGCTCGAGTTGTGGTTGTCTGTCCTGAACCGCCACCGGTCGTCCCCTTATATACACGGGTGACGCCCGTTGGTCCATAGAGTCCTAACCGGTTCATACTCGTATTCCGGTTGGTATCTCTCTATTCCTTACTTACAATACAAGTCATACATCAGGCCGGTTTACGGCTACATGTTCTAACCGACTACAGGCCTTGGGCCTTCATCTGTTTACGCCACTAATGAAGTTAACCTGGCCCAAGTAGGCCGGTTTTACGCCTAGTGGTAATATCCCCAACATTAGGCCCCAGATTGATTTGAACTGGTTCATGTCAATCCTTCACACCATCTTGCGTCTTGGATATCTTCTGTTAATTGGCAAATCTCCATGTCGTCATCATTTTTGGTTGCTGTAAACCGGCATGACGTCATCAGTTTTGGTTACTGTAAACTGGCATGACGTCATTATGAAATCCATAACGCCCTCTTAATGACAGCTCCTGGATTCGCGCGTTTGACCTAGCTCGGTTGCCTTATAAATAAGACCGAAGGGTCATTTCCTTTCTCTTCCCCTTTGTCCCTTCTTCTTCTTCTTCCTCACGTCGCGGGCTTTGGAGCTCCGCCACCACCGTCGACCTCTGCCTCGTCTCAGGCCGCTGCATCAACCTGAACGTACCAGAGTGTTGCGGCGTCTTTCCGCATCTTCTCCGTTCCCGATAAGTTCTCTCTCCTTCTTAACCTAGATCTGTTCTTAGGGTTCCATGTTCTTGCTATGTTCATTGCGCGTTCATAGCTGTTCTCTGACCTTGAATGCATCTGTGAACTCTTGTTGTGCTTAGTAGCGATCCCTTTAGCATCCGCTTGCTATTTCTCATCCAAGCTCATAGATCTCCCACACATATCCGCTCAATGGTTCACTTCTGTTTCCGCCTTAGTCTTCGAAATATTTCCTGTTTTTGTGAGCTTG
>NW_025227104.1:20280-26101 GCF_018294505.1 Triticum aestivum | reverse complement strand
CCATAGCCGCCGCCACCGGCCTCCCCTCGCCTTCCCGACTCGCGCAGGAGCTCCGCCCCCTCGCCCTGAAGCTCTCCGTCAAGCCACAAGACGCCGGACGCCCCGTGGAGCCGCCGTCGCCATCGTCTTCCTCCTCGGGCTCCGACCACCATCGCCGTCGATTCGCCGTCTCCAGTGCGTCCCCGAGCCCGCTTCGACGCCCGCTGCAACCGCGGTGAGCTCCGCCACCGTTTCCCTCTCTTCTCCCCCTCGTTCCCGCGCCGTAACCTCGTTTCCCACCACGGCTGAACCTCCACCGTCGCCGAGCTCGCCGTCGACGCAGCTCCGGTGACCATTTGGTCACCCCGGCGAGTCCAACAAGTTCGTAAGGCCCCGTAGAGCATCCCTAGCGCCTTGCCTCGCTCGCCTTCGAGCTCCAACCCCGTTTCCGTGCACGACCGAACCCCGGCGGCCGCAGCCGAGCTCGCCGCCGTCGACTCCGGCCACCCCAGGCCCAGCCATGGCCACCGCCCGACGCGCCATCGAGCTAGCTTTCCAATGCACCTAGCCGCACGCCGTTTGGAGCACCACAGAGGAAACCCGAGGCACTTGTACGCCGCGGACCTCACCGGCGACTAACCGCCGACGGGTTTGACCTGTTCGACCTGGGGTTTGACCCCCCCAGAGTCACTGACGCGTGGGCCCCGTCGGCCAGGTGGTTAGCTTAACACTAATCACTGTTAATTAACCCCCCTGACACTGACCAGTGGGCCCCAGCGCCACTAACCCTTAATTAGGATTAAACTAACCTCTGTTAAACCCCCCTGTCACTGACGTGTGGACCCCACACGTCAGGTTTGACCCCAGCCAGCCGCAGTTGACCGCTGACGTCGTGCTGACGTCATGCTGGCGCAATATATATATTTCTGGATTTAAATTAAATCAGGAAATTCCAGAATATTATTTAAACTTCAAAAATTCATAACTTTTATTCTGTAACTCCAAATCAGACAAATTATATATGAAAAATGATCAGAAAAATCCAATCTATCCATCTGTACTATTTTCATGCATGACTAAACAAGTTAACCTGATGTTTAATGCAGAACAAGGAAAAGCACTTTAAAAGGCCATGTTTGAGTTTGAAACTTGAATCTTTGATTCAAATTGGTTCATACCCTTCTGGTTTTAGTTGCATTAGCCCAACACACTCATATTGCCATGTTTCATGCATGCATCATATTGTTGCACATTGTTTGGTGATGGTTGTGTATCGGTGTCCTTTGCGACAGGTTCTGCCTCCGAGGAGTACCGTGATTACCCTAACGAAGAACCGTATCAGTGCATCGAACCATCAGGCAAGCAACCAACCATTTGATCATATCGATACAATCCCATGTTCTCGCTCCTGCTCTCTTTTACTGCATTAAGACAACGCGTTTCACACTGCTGTGTGCTACGGTAGTTGAACCCATTTCCTCTGCATGACCTGTCATTGCCACAGTAACTAGATGAAACCCACTAGCATGTGTAGGAGTTGATTGAGCCATCTGTATGTGTTGTTCCTACCTTGCTATGCCTGCTATGCTTAGAGTCGGGTCAGGTCTGGTTCATCTGGGTGATGGGCTAGAGTGAAATGATTATGTCGGTAATGAGAGTGGTGTGGTGAACACGATTTGGTAAAGGTATCGATGAGAGGCCATGTAGGAGTACATGGTGGGTTGTTTCATTGAAGCCGACCCTAAGCACTGAGATCTGTATGTGTGATTTAAGAATCAGCTACTACCATGCATTGGGCCCGAAACCAATGGACCCTCTCGGCTTCTTATTCACCCTAGTTCTCCGTCCAGGAGTTGCAAGTAGTTTCTGGTGTTTGTAGCCTACTGGAGGCCGTGGACAGCGCTGACCGTAGGGGTGGGCTGTGATGCGGTAGGTACGTGGCACGGTGTACCGAATACCCGTTAGGTATCTCGGGAACCCTGTTCACATCATTCGGGGCCGTATGGGAAACCTCGGCTGGACTCCCTGCGGATGGAACCTGGATAGGCGATAAACCTGGACTGGAGTCTTAGGTGATTAGGTAGGTCGTGGCCGACACCCACGTTGGGCTTCCGCTTGAAGGTTGCCGAGTACATGTCGTGTAAACGACGGTAAGTGGTGAGAGCGTGTATGAAGAAGTACACCCCTGCAGGGTTAACATGATCTATTCGAATAGCCGCGTCCGCGGTAAAGGACTACTTGGTTGCCTATATAGTTCATAGACAAGTAAATGGAAACTACTAAAAGCCTCAAGATAAGTGTGAGTGCCGAGGATGGCTCTTCCGTAGGAAGACGGAGGCGGATCCTCGGTAGTGTATTGAAGTGGTGAGTAGCGGACTCGTGTGCGCAAAACCATTTCAAGTTGAAGTATCGTAGGATAGTCTAGCCAAGAGTCAAAGCTGGCTTGCTGCAATAACTCCACCAACCCTTCTTGATAATATGCATGTATGTAGGATCTGATGTAAGTCTTGCTGAGTACCTTTGTACTCATGTTGCTATAATTTACATTTTACAGAAGACGCTGCAACCCCTTCTGATGGGTTCTATGTAGACGTTGACATCAACGAGTAGGCTAAAGGCCCAGGTGGTGATCCTGAGCTTGTGAAGGACCATGTAGTATAGCTAGGCTTTCCAAGCCTCTTTTATTTTACTAGTTGTCTGTACTCAGACAAGTTACTTCCGCTGCTGGTTTGTATGACTGTATGACTTGAATGTTGGGTCGTGAGACCCGTACCTTTGTGTATGTTATGTATGGCTCCCTGAGCCTTAAATAAAGTACTTGTGTCGTAGAGTCATGTTGTGATGCTTCGTTGTATTTGCACATATCGAGCATATTGTGTGTATGATTGAAATCCTTGGTATGTGTGGGATCTGACTATCTAGTTGTTTATCTTTAGTAGCCTCTCTTACCGGGAAATGTCTCCTAGTGTTACCGCTGAGCCATGGTAGCTTGCTACTGCTCTGGAACACTTAGGCTGGCCGGCATGTGTCCTTCTTCGTTCCTGTGTCTGTCCCTTCGGGGAAATGTCACGCTTTGAGTACCGGAGTCCTATTAGCCCGCTACAGCCCGGTTTACCGGAGTCCTGCTAGCCCAGTGCTACAGCCCGGACCCACTTGCTGATGACCGACACGTTCGAAGCTGGGTCATGGATGCCTGTCCCTATAAGTCTGTGCCACTTTGGGTTTACGACTAGTCATGTCAGCCCGGGCTCCTTATCATATGGATGCTAGCGACACTATCATATACGTGAGCCAAAAGGCGCAAACGGTCCCGGGCAAAGGTAAGGCGACACCCGTGGGGATACCGTGCGTGAGGCCGCAAAGTGATATGAGGTGTTACCGGCTAGATCGATGTGACATCGAGTCGGGGTCCTGACAGGTGTCATCCTCCTCGCGAGGCTTGGCCCCTTGAGAGGGTCTTGAGTTGTCGATGTAGAAGCTGGGCTATACCAGACTGTTGACGGAGCTATGCCGTGGGCCGCAGGTAGGCAAGTCTGGGTACCCCTATTCCCAGAAAGCCGACAGTAGCCCCTGAGCCCAAGGCACGCTAAGACGTGGCTTCGAGATGATGCCAATTGGCAAGTGTGGGGCATCGCGGGCCCTAACCTCTTGCGGCCTTGGTCGACATGTGGCGATTGATGGGACGTGGGCGTCTCCGCTTCCCTATGCTGCCTTGATATCTGCCAGGCTTGCGGTCGCCCGTTGCCAGCGCAACCCTGCCTCCATTTCTTGTCGTGCTTGGCATTGGCTTCTCCTCTTCCCTCGAGCATGCAATCCCTCTTCTGGATTCGGCGCAAGTTCCCCCTTCCCTTCCTCCATGGCCTCGCGGTTGAAGAAGAAAGGGAAGACATGCGCTCCGGACGAATCCCCGCCAGTCTTGGAACCTGCTCTTGAGCGGTCGACGGTGATCAATCAAGAGGGATTGGCCAAGGTCTGTCCTGCCCTTGCTACTGATTCCAATGAGTGGAAGGCATCTCTCCTTCTGTAACCCTGTTTCGCCATTTCTTCTCGCTTCGTCTAGTAGACGCCCGCTAGAGCTCGGGGTGCATGGACTTCCAGGCCGTAGCGGCGATGTCCGACTTAGGCATCAACTTCGAGCTCTCGCCAGACGTGAGGGGGTTCTGAAAATAGTGGGTGTATGTGGATGCCGGCATGCTCAGTCCCTTGCTCCTGCTCTCGTGAGTACCAGCAGTACCCAGCTCCGATTGGGGGCACGTGAAAGTTGTAGACCGTCGGCTTTCCCATGTCTGGTCCTGGCTGACCAAGTTGCAGAAGGTTGGGGTGGCGGTGCCGATGGTGGTGAGGTAGTTCATCCAGTGGCGCATCGCTCCGCTCCAGGGCCACTCTCGCCCAATGTGGGTCTTCACCAGCAGCAAGGACCCCATGAGGCTCTAGATGCCTGCGCTTCCATCTAAGATGCTATACACGGTGCTCGAGCTTCTAACAGGTGACCCAGCACCAGCCGCGCTTCTGGTGGAGGGCTGCCTCCTGTAGTAGTGCTCGAACAAGGAGGACTTTGTGAGGCAGATGCCCCTCTTTAATGAGTAGGGGCTACGCCCAATAGGACTTGTAGGGCCTCGCGAGAATCCCATCCTCGTGGCTCCCTTGCTTGTTGACCCTGTGGCACACACCCCAGATGAGGATACAGGGGGGCGAGCACCACTGGGTACCACCGGGATGGCTACTGGGGAGCGGGTGTCGCCGGGTGCTCCTAACGCAGACGCTCCTGAGCTACTGGCAAGAGTTCCTGAAGGGGTTGTTGGGGGCCCGGCGCGGCCCGATGCCCCTGAGGCGACTTCCATCAAAATTCGGGCGAGTGGCCTTGAGACGGTGGCTGGTGGGCAAGTGCCTCCTGGCACTCCTGAGGCTGCTGCCCAAGAAGCGCCACCGAGTGCTCCAGCTGCTGAGGATCATTTCCCGAAGCCCGGCCAGCTCTGCCTGATTATTGAAGCACTCCACAAGAGAAAAGGGCCTCTGAGCTGTGATACGTCTCCAATGTATCTATAATTTTTTTTGTTCCATGCTATTATATTACCCGTTTTGGATGTTTATGGGCTTTACTTTACACCTTTATATCATTTTTGGGACTAACCTACTAACCGGAGGCCCAGCCCGTATTGCTGTTTTTTTTGCCTATTTTTAGTGTTTCGAAGAAAAGGAGTATCAAACGGAGTCCAAACGGAATGAAGCCTTCGGGAGCGATCTTTTCGGAACAAACGTGATCCAGAGGACTTGGAGTGGAAGTCAAGAAACAACTGAGGCAGCCACGAGGGTGCCTGGCGCGCCCCCCACCCTCGTGGGCCCCTCGGGTGTCCACCGACCTACTTCTTCCTCCTATATATACCCATGTACCCCGAAAATATCACAAGCGACCACGACAAACTATTTCCACCACAGTAACCTTCTGTATTCGTGAGATCCCATCTTGCAGCCTTCGCCGGCGCTCCACCAGAGGGGGAATTGATCACGGAGGGCCTCTACATCAACTCCAAGGCCTCTCCAATGAGTTGTGAGTAGTTTACCACAGACCTTCAGGTCCATAGTTATTAGCTAGATGGCTTCTTCTCTCTCTCTTTGAATCTCAATACCATGTTCTCCTCGATCTTCTTGGAGATCTATTCGATGTAACTCTTTTTGTGGTGTGTTTGTCGAGATCCGATGAATTGTTGGTTTATGATCAAGTTTATCTATGAGAAATATTTTAATCTCCTCTGAATTCTTTTATGTGTGATTAAGTTATCTTTGCAAGTCTCTTCGAATTATTAGTTTGGTTTGGCCTACTAGATTGATCGTTCTTGCAATG
>NW_025227104.1:5819-19625 GCF_018294505.1 Triticum aestivum | reverse complement strand
CTTCACCCTTGCTATTTTATTCTCCCCCTCTTTCCCAATCACCTCTCTCTTTTGCTTGCCTTTTTGTTTGCTTGTGAGTTGGATTACTTCTCGCCATGGCGCAAGATAATACCAAATTGTGTGACTTTTCCAATACCAATAACAATGATTTCCTTAGTACTTCGATTGCTCCTCTTAATGATGTTGAGTCTTGTGAAATTAATGTTGCTTTGCTGAAATCTTGTTATGAAAGATCAATTCTCCGGCCTTCCTAGTGAAGACGCCGCTACCCATCTAAACAACTTTGTTGATTTGTGTGAGATGCAAAAGAAGAAAGATACGGATAATTGTTAAATTGAAGTTATTTCCGTTTTCACTTAGAGATCGTGCTAAAGTTTGGTTTTCGTCTTTGCCTAAAAATAGTATTGATTCATGGAATAAGTGCAAAGATGCTTTTATCTCTAAGTATTTTCCTTCCACTAAGATCATCTCTCTTAGGAAAGATATTATGAATTTTAAACAACTTGATCATGAGCATGTTGCCCAATCTTGGGAAAGAATGAAATTGATTATTCGCAATTGCCCTACTCATGGTTTGAATTTATGGATAATCATACAAAATTTCTATGCCGGCTTGAATTTTGCTGCTAGAAATCTTTTAGACTCGGCCGTGGGAGGCACGTTTATGGAAATCACCTTAGGAGGAGCTAGCAAACTCCTTGATAATATTATGGATAATTATTCTCAATGGCACACCGAAAGATCTACTAGTAAGAAAGTGCATGCTATAGAAGAAACTAATGTTTTGAGTGGAAAGATAGATGAACTTATGAAATTGTTTGCTACTAAGAGTGCTTCTATTGATCCCAATGATATGCCTTTGTCTACATTGATTGAGAATAATAATGAATCTATGGATGTGAATTTTGTTGGTAGGAATAATTTTGGTAACAATACTTATAGAGGAAACTTTAATCCTAGACCGTTCCCTCGTAATTCCTCTAATAATTATGGAAATTTCTACAATAATTCTTATGGTAATTTTAATAAGATGCCCTCTGATTTTGAAAATAGTGTTAAAGAATTTATGATCTCTCAAAAGAATTTTAATGCCTTGCTTGAAGAAAAATTGCTTAAAGTTGATGATTTGACTAGGAACATTGATAGACTTTCGCTTGATGTGGAATCTTTGAAACTTAGATCTACTCCTCATAAGCATGATATCAATGAGTCTCTCAAAGCTGTGAGAATTTCCATTGATGAGTGCAACGAAAGAACCGCTAGATTGCGTGCTAAGAAAGATTGCTTTGTAAAGGCGTGTTCTTCTAGTTTCCATGAAAATAATGATGAAGATCTAAAATTTATTGATGTGTCCCCTATTGAACTTTTTTTTACAATATGAATCTTAATAATGATGGGACTAGAGATGAGTCAACTTTAGTTAAAAGGCATCCCAATGATTCGGAGTTCTTAGATCTTGATGCTAAATTTGGTAAAACTGGGATTGGAGAGGTCCAGACTTTAAATAGCATTGAACCCACTATCTTGGATTTCAAGGAATTTAATTATGATAATTGTTCTTTAGTAGATTGTATTTCCTTGTTGCAATCCGTGTTGAATTCTCCTCATGCTTATAGTCAAAATAAAGATTTTACCAAACATATTGTTCATGCCTTGATGCAATCTTATGATGAAAAACTTAATTTGGAAGTTTCTACACCTAGGAAACTTAATGATGAGTGGGAACCTACTATAAAGATTAAAATTAAAGATCATGAGTGTTATGCTTTCTGTGATTTGGGTGCTAGTGTTTCCACAATTCCGAAAACTTTATGTGATATTCTAGGTTTCCATGATCTTGATGATTGCTCTTTAAATTTGCACCTTGCGGATTCCACCATTAAAAAGCCAATGGGAAGGATTAATGATGTTGTCATTATTGCAAATAGGAATTTGGTGCCCGTAGATTTTATCGTTCTTGACATAGATTGCACTCTTTCATGTCCTATTATTCTTGGTAGACCTTTCCTTAGAACGATTAGTGCGATTATTGATATGAAGGAAGGGAATATTAGATTCCAATTCCCATTAAGGAAAGGCATGGAGCACTTTCCAAGAAAGAAAGTCAAATTACCTTATGAATCTATCATGCGAGCTACTTATGAATCGAGTGCCAAAGAGGGCACTACTTAGATCTATCCTCGCTTTTATGCCTAGCTAGGGGCGTTAAACGATAGCACTAGTTGGGAGGCAACCCAATTTTATCTTTGTTTTCTGTTTTTGCTTCTGTTTAGTAATAAATTTTGCACTTACCTTCTATTTAGATGTTTTTATGTTTTAATTAGTGTTTGTGCCAAGAAGAACCTATAGGATAACCTATGGTGCTAGTGAATTTGATTCTGCTGAAATACAGAAACTTTGCACGCACGAAAATAATTGTGGTAATTCACAGAAATGTGCTTTTGCGCTGCTTCATTTTGGTGTAGATCAATAGATGAATTTCCTAGGACTTCCTATTTTGGTAGTATTTTTAGAGTTCCAGAAGTATTCGAGAGTTACAGATTGCTACAGACTGTTCTGTTTTTGACAGATTCATCTTTTCGTGTGTTGTTTGCTTATTTTGATGCATCTATGGCTAGTATGTAGGGGTATGAACCATAGAGAACTTGGAATAAAATAGGTTTAACACCAATATAAATAAATAATTAGTTCATTACAGTACCTTATGTGGTGGTTTTTCTTTCTTGCACTAACGGAGCTTATGAGATTTCTGTTGAGTTTTGTGTTGTGAAGTTTTCATGTTTTGGGTTAAGATTTGATGGATTATGGAATAAGGAGTGGCAAGAGCCTAAGCTTGGGGATTCCCATGGCACCCCAAGATATCCAAGAAAGATCCAAAAGCCTAAGCTTGGGGATTCCCCGGAAGGCATCCCCTCTTTCGTCTTCGTTCATCGGTAACTTTACTTGGAGCTATATTTTTATTCACCACATGATATGTGTTTTGCTTGGAGCGTCTTGTATGATATTAGTATTTGCTTTTTAGTTTACCACAATCATCCTTTCCATACACACCTTTTGGGAGAAACCCACTTGATTGGAATTTATTAGAATACTCTATGTGCTTCACTTATATCTTTTGAGCTAGATAATTTTTGCTCTAGTGCTTCACTTATATCTTTTAGAGCACGGCGGTGGCTTAATTTTGTAGAAATAGTTAACCTCTCATGCTTCACTTATATTATTTTGTGAGTCTCTTAGATCAGCATGGTATTTTCTATGGTTATAAAATTGGTCCTAGAATGATGGGCATCCTAGTTGGGTATAATAAAAACTATCATAGGAAGTGAATTGGATGCTATGATGAATTTGATGCTTGATAATTGTTTTGAGATATTAGGATGATGATATTAGAGTCATGCTAGTTGGGTGATTATGAATTTAAAGAATACTTGTGTTGAAGTTTGTGATTTCCGTAGCATGCACGTATGGTGAACCGCTTTGTGATGAAGTTGGAGCACAATTTTATTTATTGATTGTCTTCCTTATGAGTGGCGGTCGGGGACGAGCGATGGTCTTTTCCTACCAATCTATCCCCCTAGGAGCATGCGCGTAGTACTTTGTTCTTGATGAGTTGTAGATTTTTGCAAATAAGTATATGAGTTCTTTATGACTAATGTTGAGTCCATGGATTATACGCACTCTCACCCTTCCACCATTGCTAGCCTCTCTCGTGTCGTGCAACTTTCGCCGGTACCATACAACCACCATATACCTTCCTCAAAACAGCCACCATACCTACCTATTATGGCAGTTCCATAGCCATTCTGAGATATATTGCCATGCAACTTTTCACTATGCCATTTATTATGACATGCATCATCATTGTCATATTGCTTTTTGCATGATCATGTAGTTGACATTTTATTTGTGGCAAGGCCACCTTCCTAATTTTCATACATGTCACTCTTGATTCATGGCATATCCCGGTACACCGGCGGAGGCATTCATATAGAGTCATATATTGTTTAAGTATTGAGTTGTAAGTAAATAAAAATGTGATGATCTTCATTATTAGAGCATTGTCCCAGTGAGGAAAGGATGATGGAGACTATGGTTCCCCCACAAGTCGGGATGAGACTTTGGAATTTTTTTAAAAAGAGGCCAAAGAGCCCACCAAAGAAAAAAAAGAAAGAAAAGAAAAAAAGGGAGAAAAAAAGGCCAAAAGAAAAAAAGAGAAAAAAGGCCAAAATAAAAAAAAGAAAAAGAAAAAGAATAAAAAAATGAAATGAGAGAAAAAGAGAGAAGGGACAATGCTACTATCCTTTTTACCACACTTGTGCTTCAAAGTAGCACCATGATCTTCATGATAGAGAGTCTCCTATATTGTCACTTTCATATACTAGTGGGAATTTTTCATTATAGAACTTGTCTTGTGTCGGATTTCGGGTTCCGGTAGACCCTTGAGGTTTGAACACTGGGGTGCGCACGAAGATCTTTCCCCTACCACCTCATGTCTCGAAGTCTCACAAGGATCTAAGCAAGAAAGATGAACACACAAGGGACACGAGATTTATACTGGTTCAGGCCACCATTGTGGTGTAATACCCTACTCCACTGTGTGGTGGGGTGGATTGCCTCAGGGGCTAATGGTGAACAATACAAAGGGAGAAGAGCCTCGCGAGGGGCTGTTCTTGAGCTGGTGCAATGAACTGCTTGGGTGAGTTCAGTCGCCTCTCTCTAGTCTATGCGTCTTCTTGAGATGTATGCTCGATGCCTCTACTCTGTGGTGGCTAGTCCTATTTATAGAGCGATGCCCTGGGCCTCTTCCCAAATAATGAGCGGGAAAGGCGCCAACAATTGGCCATTTTGAAGGGGAACATCTAGTACACTTATCCTGACTAAAGTTGGTCTTCGGCTACCAAAGGCTCTGACGATGACGCTGTCCTGGGCTCCACAATGACCTCCATCTTGCCGCTCTGCTAGTCTTGGTTGCACCAAAACGGTAACATTTGCCTGATGCCTTGGCCTGTGCCTACCCCCTTGCACCAAAGGGGAAACAGGGACACTGCACAGGCCGCCGCCAGCCTGGCGCCCGCCTAGTATCGATCGTCATGGCTTGCGTCACGGGCTCCTCGCGAGGTACCCTGCCTTGATCTCTTCGCCTCCTCGCGAGCCTACCTAAGGAGGCTGCTCCTGAGGAAGCTCCCTGTCATCCGTCCCGCGGGGCTTGGCCCCTCACGAGGGTCTTGAGCTTGAGCTGATGAAGCTAGGCTGCACTGGGCCCCCACTTGAGCCACGCCGCAGGCCGCAGGCAGGCAAGTCTGGGGACCTCCATTCCCAGAATGCCGACAGTAGCCCCCGGGCCCAAGGCGCGCCCGGACTTGGCTTAGCGGAGAAGCGAAGGGGCAAGTGCGAAGCGCCGTGGGCCCCAATAGCCTGCGGCCTTGGGTACCGCGTGGCGATTGATCGGACGTGGGCGTCTCCGCTTCCTCATGACGCCTCGGCAGCCGCACGACTTGACAAGTCCCTGCATGCAAAAATGGGTCATGATTACCTGCGATCATGGAGGCCGGCGATTGGCCTTCTCCGGCTATAAGTACGGAACGGCGTGAGCCACTTCAGTTTATTCCTTCTTGCTACTCCTTTCTCCCCATCTTGGTTGGTCGCCACTCCCATGGCCCCGCCGAAGAGGTTCTCGGCCGCGGAGAAGGGAAAGGCTCATCAGGAGGGGCCTGACTCTCCTCTGACCAAGCGTGGCTGGGGCCGCCCTCGCAAGCATCCTGTGGGCCCCATAGTGGCCTCCCGTAGTCGTGGAGGCGGTCCCCTGTGCGGCGAGGAGCGCCCAGTTGCAGAGGGGAGGCACGCCGCAGCTGCGCGACCCCCCAGGCCGCGCTTCCGCTCGGCAGAGGTTCTATCAGAGTTCGTCGTGTGGTCGGCGGACCCCACTAGCACCTGGCTCCAGCTCCCCCACTTCTTTGTCGGAGAACATCCGTCTTGCGCTCCGGGCGGCCTCTGGCTTCAGGCGGACGGCTGCTGCAGCAGGGCCTCCTGGTCTTCGCTGGAGGTCTCCGTCGCCGGGGATGCGGCCCTGACCCGCGGCTGGCAAACTTTTGCCCGTGTGCGTGGCCTAAGACGGAGGTGCACCCTGCACTTTAGGTTCGATGGCGATGCCATCCTCTACGTGAAGGTGTTCGGGGAGGACGGCCGCCATGCTGGGTGCTGCGCCGAAGACGATGACCACGGTCGTGTGCCCACTGCCGGCGTTGATCAGGACAAAGGTGGTGGTAGGCGCGTGGGTGGCGGCGCTCGGGACTCGCCAAGCTTCGGTGACTTCCCTTCGGACAGCAGCTCCTCCAGCGGCGGTCGCGACCAGCCCCCGCGCCGCCGCGCCCGCCTGGGGGAAGGTAGCGGGTCAGTCCGCCGTCACGCCCCGGTGAAGCGAGCGCAGGGATCTGGCTGAGCCCCGGAGGCAGTACGAGCCCTCGCCGCGAGTTGGTGCCGAGCAAGTTGTGCCTGTTTTGTCTTTCTTCCTTTCCTGTGCAAAAGAAAGTAGAATTGGGCCCCGTGGGGCATGTTGAACTGTTGCTGTTAATTATTGTGCTGCTTCCGCTATTTCCGTGTTATCTTCCCATGCCGCGTGCCCGTGTGAGGGGACTACTTAGCTCGGGGAGGCTTGTCGCGGTCTTCGCCTCCCGAGGCCGAGGCCTCCCCGTGCGCTTCATGTCCTGCAAGGATTAGTCAGGAGGGGTAGCTTCTGGTCTTAGTTGCGGGGGCGACCGACTTAGGTCCTGTGCTCGCGTCGCGACGCCCGTGGGGCACGGATTGGGAGGGCTGCTCCCGCGGCGGACTCGTATAGGAAAGCTTCAAACGACCGGGGCAGAAAACACTCGCTAGGGTGCCCCCGTACCTCCCTCGCGAGACTCGCGTGAGAGAAAACGAGGCAAGTGAGTTAGAAAGACAAAGAGTCACAAGCTAGAGAGGATAACAGCTCCAATAAAACTTCAAATAGGAACGAACAAGCCAACTGCAGAAAGCAAATGAAAAAGCCGCGTCCGGCACCTAATCTAGTCTTCGATGTCTTCTCACCAGCGCGGAGCTAAGTGTTGCCACTGAGCGTGGGCGGGAGCCCCCAAGGCCCGAGGGCGACACTCCGAAGACTCTGGGCGTGTACAACCCCACTCATTATTACATGAGAGTGTTATGGGTGGGGAGCTTCACAGGCATTGGCCTTCTTCACAGGCACCGGGCCTTTCCCAAAATGCGGCAGCTTCACAGGCATTGGCCTTCTTCACAGGCACCGGGCCTTTCCCAAAATGCGGCAGCTTCACAGGCATTGGCCTTCTTCACAGGCACCGAGCCCTTCCCAAAATGCGGCAGCTTCACAGGCATTGGCCTTCTTCATCGGCACTGGGCCTTTTCCATAGGCACTGGGCCTCGCTCAGGGGTAGAATATTCGGAGATGTTGAATGTTCCATGCGTTCGGGATGGGCACCCCTTCCTGGGTCTCCAAGCGCGCGGAGCCGGGCCTGGAAACATGAACAGCCTTGAATGGGCCCTCCCACATGGGAGAGAGCTTGTGCAACCCCTCCCTGGAGAGGACCCGTCTGAGCATGAGGTCCCCTACCTCGAGAGTCCTGGGGCGGATGTTGCGGCAGTGGGACCGTCATAGCGCATGTTGATACCTGGCCGCTCGCAGCGCGGCCTCTCGACGGTGTTCCTCACCCAACATGAGATCCGTCCCCCGCATGGCGTCCTGCTGCGCCTTGTCGAACGCCAGGACCCGTGCGGAATGACGCCTGACCTCGTGAGGTAGGACAGCCTCAGCTCCGTAGACGAGGAAGAACGGGGTCTCGCCAGTCGGCTTGGCCGTTGCTCCGGGGGTGTGCTACCGAAGCGTAGCATATCTGCGTTCCAAGGTTAGCACAGTACGTTTTGAAGAGATTACTGGTGAACTGCAAACCGTTGTTGGTGATGATGCGGTTAGGCACCCCAAATCGGCTCACGAGGCCCTTGATGAACTTGACTGCAGAGCCCGCTGGGATGGTGCTGACAGCTTCCACCTCAGCCCGCTTGGTGAACTTGTCCACGGCGGTGTAGAGGTAGCGATAGCCCCCTGGATCCCGAGGGAACGGGCCCAGAATGTCCAGCCCCCAAACTGCGAACGGCCATGAGAGGGGTATAGTCTGGAGACCCCCTGCCGGCTGATGGATCTGCTTGGCGTGGAATTGGCAGGTCTCACAAGCCTTCACCAGCTCAACGGCGTCACTGAGTGCTGTGGGCCAGTACAATCCGCTGCGGAACGCCTTGCCAACGAGGGTTCGTGATGATGAGTGATGCCCACAGTCACCACCGTGTATGTCTTCCAACAGCTCCTTCCCTTGCTCTCTGGAAATGCAACATAGGGACATGTCATTTGGTCGCCTCTGGTAGAGCTCCCCATCCTCGATGCAGTAGGTCGTGCCCTGTCGCGCCACGCGCTCCGCATCCTCCTCCTACTCCGGCAGGGTCCCTTGCGTCAAGTAGCTCTTGAGCTATGCGATCCAACATCTTTCCTGAGGCTCCAACGCCAGGAGCAGGCATTCCCCTGAGGCTGGGCCGCAGGACGGGGCTCCCGAGGTAGGCGACTAAGGGAGCTCCTCCCGAGGCTGCACCGTGCCTGATAGTGATGGCGCCGTCGAGGGCTTGAAGAGTCGCTCCTCGAAGACGCCAGGCTCCTGAGGCAGCCGCCTGGATGCCCTCTTGGTGATGTCATCAGCCTCTTGATTGGTGCCACGAGGCACATGCTGCAACTCCGGCCCCCAGAACTGTTTCTCCATCCTACAAACCTCCGCGAGGTAGGCTTCCATGTGCTCGTCCTTCGGCTCGTATATTTTGTTGGAGAAGTTGATGAGGAGTTGTGAATCGCCCTTGATGATGAGGCGCTTTACCCCCAAGGTGAATGCGGCATTCAGGCCTGCTATCAGGCCTTCGTACTCTGCTATGTTGTTGGTGACCTTTTCTCCATGCTGGAAACAGAGTTCAATGGCGTAGTAGAGCTTGTCCTGAGTAGGAGATACGAGCACTGCGCCGGGCCCTGCACCATGTCGGGAGAATGCCCCGTCGAAGTACATGACCCAGCTGTCTGGTGACTCGCTTCCTGGGGAAAGTGATCGGTCCTCGCCTGCCTTGAGGCCCGGTGCCTCTGCCCATTCTGCCACGAAATCTGCAAGTGCGGCTCCCTTGATGACTCTGGTCATGCTGAATTCTAGCTGAAACACTTGCAGTTCGATGTTCCATTCAACGACTCTTCCAGCCGAGTTGGGGCTCCCGAGTACCCTTTCCAAGGGGTATGCTGAGACGACCTTAATGGGATGGCCTTGGAAGTAGTGCCGCAACTTTCGTGAAGCTACCAACAGCATGAGGAGGAGTTTTTGAGGCATGGGGTACCGTGCCCTTGCGTCCCATAGCACCGTGCTGACGAAGTACACGGGTTGCTCGACGAGGTTGATGGTGCTGGCGCTGCTTGCATCCTCCAGAGGTTGGGGCGCCTCCTGAGACGACGGGGCTCCCAGCGCTTCATCGCTTGGAGAGGCCTCTTCTACTCTGGGTGCGCTCCCCTGCTGCAGCTGATCCTTTTCGGCTGCGGTCGCGGTCTTCGTGAGGCTTTCTTGACTTCACTTGGCTTTAGGCCGGACAGCTACTGCGGCCTTCGTCCGATGCTCCTCCCTAACCGCCACTAGGGTCGTGCTGGCGGAGTAGGGGGTGGCTACAAGGTAGAGCACCAGGGTCTCCCGCGAACGCGGAGCTACCATCATCGGAGGGCTGGTAAGGTACCTCTTGAGACTTGGAATGCCTTGTCGGCCTCTTCAGCCCATTCGAAGGGCCCTTCTTCTTCATAAGCTTGAAGAAGGGCAGTGCTCGTTCCCCCATCTTGGAGATGAAGCGCCCTAGCGCGGTTACATGCCCGGTGAGCTTCTGCATTTCTCTGAGGGTTTTTGGCAGGCTCATGTCTTCGACTGCTTTGACCTTCTCCGGGTTGGCCTCGATGCCCCTGTGGGACACGAGGAAACAAAGGAGCTTGCCCAAGGGGACTCCAAACACGCACTTCTCCGGGTTGAGCCACAGGTCCACTTCATTGAGGCTCACGAAGGTTTCTTCCAAGTCCTAT
This sequence comes from Triticum aestivum, assembly GCF_018294505.1. Classification (NCBI taxonomy): domain Eukaryota; kingdom Viridiplantae; phylum Streptophyta; class Magnoliopsida; order Poales; family Poaceae; genus Triticum; species Triticum aestivum. The sequence continues at coordinate 9,499 of NW_025227104.1, read as the reverse complement.
ATCAGGGTTTTGTCCTCCCGAGACTTCACCATAATGTCATCTATGTATGCCTCAGCGTTTCTCCCGAGCTGCCGGCCCAAGGAGATGTGCATCAGCCGCTGGAAGGTCGCACCCGCGTTGCGCAACCCAAATGGCATGCATGTATAGCAGTACACTCCGCACGGGGTCAGGAAAGCCGCATTTTCCACATCTTCTACCGCCATCTTGATCTGGTGATAGCCCGAGAAGGCATCCAGGAAGCACAACAGGTCACACTCAGCAGTGGAGTTGACGATCTGGTCGATGCAAGGGAGCGGGAATGGATCCCGTGGGCAGGCCTTGCTGAGGTTGGTGAAGTCGACACACATGTGTTCCTTTCCTCCCTTCTTCGGCACGACAACTGGGTTAGCCAACCAATCTGGGTAGCGGACCTCGCGAATAACCCCTGCCGCCTCTAGCTTGCGGGTCTCTTAGACGATGAAAGCTTGCTTCTCGGTGGACTGCCGCCTTGCCTTCTGCTTCACGGGGAACACGTTGGGGCATACGTTGAGGTGATGCTCAATCACACCCCTCGGGATCCCCGCTAGCTGATCAGGTTCCCATGCAAACACCTTCTTGTTCGCGCGCAGGAACTTCACCAAGGCCTCCTCCTGCTCGGGTTCGAGGTTGGCACCTATGGTGAAGGTGGCGTTAGTGGTCCCGTCCTCGTTGACCGGTACCTTCTTGGTTTCTGCCTTGTCTTGGGTGAATACCTGCTTCTTCTTAGCCGGCGCAACCCCCCTGGGCTCGAGGGCGTCAGTGCTGGCGGGCTGCACCACCGCGGCCGTCTTGAAAGCAAGCTTGAGCGCCTGCAGTGCATCCTTTGTGTCTCCTGGCACGGTAAGGACGCCGCTGCTCCCGGGCATCTTCATGAGGTTGTACGCCGAGTGAGTTGCTGCCATGAACCGTGCCAAGGCCGGGTAGCCGAGAATGGCATTGTAGGGAAGGCCGATGGGGCAATGTCGAAGTCGATCAGCTCCATGCGGAAGTTGTCATAGGTGCTGAAGGTCACCGGGAGGCGAATCTGTCCCAAGGAGGCGTTGGAACCGACTCCGACACCCGAGAAAGGCCTGCTGGGCTGAAGTCGCTCTGGGGGCACGTGGAGGAGGCTAAAGGCCTCCATAGAGAGCACGTCGACGCCGGCACCGCCATCAATAAGGATCCTCGGGACGGCCACTTGGCAGCTGGTGGGGGCACAAAGCATCGGGAGCGCACCCAAACTGGCGGGGTTGGAGGGGTGATCGTCCGAGTTGAAGGTCAGATAGGCCTCAGGCGCCACCCAGCCCGGGGGGGCTTCTTGGCGCTTGGAGGCGGTGCCGATCTGGCAGGTGAACGGCTTGACGTTGCGGCTCGAAGGTGGTGCCTGTGAGCCGCCCAGGAGAGCTGCGACGACTGGGGGTACTGGCGCGGCGTAATGGGCGAGGAAGAGGTCGCGTAGCTCCCCCCAGGAGGTCATGAAAGCCGTCGGTAGGTGGAGCAGCCACATGCACGGAACGCAGGGCAGGGCCATGGAAAACCAGTTGGCCATCACAATATCGTCGCCTCCGGCCTTGAGGATGGCCTCCTCGTACGCCAGCAGGAAAACCAGCGGATCCGTCGCGCCGTTGTAGCGCGGCGGCATCTCGGGCTTGAACTTGAGCGGCCACTGCACCTGCCACAAGGCGGGGGCCAAGCCTCGGAGCATCCTGGCACCAGTGCCGACATTGGCTGTAGGAGCGGGCGACGCATCCATGGGGGTGCGACGGGCGTGGGACGATGAACCGGCTGGAGTCAGCGACGGGGTGGCGGTGCGGCCTTCCCACCGCACCGAATGACGCAGGGACGAGGCCTGCTGCTCATTCCCCGGCGGGCCGGTGGCGGCGTTGGTGGCAGGCGACGGGGAACAACGGCGGCGACCGCCGACGGGCGCCGTCTGGGCGACGCGGCTGGCGAGTGCAGCCCGACGCTTGGCACGGGCTCGGCGAGCGTCAGCCATGGACACGACGGAAGATTAGACGCGACCAACAGAAGAAAGATTCAGGCGCAACCCTACCTGGCGCACCAAATGTCAGATTTCGGGTTCCGGCAGACCCTTGAGGTTCGAACACTGGGGTGCGCACGAAGAGCTTTCCCCTACCAGCTCATGTCTCGAAGTCTCACAAGGAACTAAGCAAGAAAGATGAACACACAAGGGACACGAGATTTATACTGGTTCATGCCACCATTGTGGTGTAATACACTACTCCACTGTGTGGTGGGGTGGATTGCCTCAGGGGCTAATGGTGAACAATACAAAGGGAGAAGGGCCTCGTGATGGGCTGTTCTTGAGCGGGTGCGATGAACTGCTTGGGTGAGTTCAGTCGCCTCTCTCTAGTCTATGCGTCTTCTTGAGAGGTATGCTCGATGCCTCTATCTGTGGTGGCTAGTCCTATTTATAGAGCAAGGCCCTGGGCCTCTTCCCAAATAATGAGCGGGAAGGGCGCCAACAACTGGCCATTTTGAAGGGGAACATCTAGTACACTTATCCTTACTAAAGTTGGTCTTCGGCTGCCAAAGGCTCTCACGATGATGCCGTCCTGGGCTCCACGATGACCTCCATCCTGCTGCTCTACTGGTCTTGGTTTTGTTGCACAGAAACGGTAACCTTTGCCTAATGCCTTGGCCTGTGCTTGCCCCCCTTGCACCGAACGGAAAATAGGGACACTGCGCAGGTCGGCGCCCGCCTGGCGCCCGCCTGGTCTTGATCGTCATGGCTTGTGTCACGGGCTCCTCGCGAGGTACCCTGCCTTGATCTCTCTGCCTCCTCGCGAGCCTGCCTGAGGAGGCTGCTCCTGAGGAAGCTCCCTGTCATCCGCCCCACGAGGCTTGGCCCCTCACGAGGATCCTGAGCTTGAGCTAATGAAGCTGGGCTGCACTGGCCCCCCCCACTTGAGCCACGCCGCAGGCCGCAGGCAGGCAAGTCTAGGGACCCCCGTTCCTAGAATGCCGATAGCTTGTATATTCCAATGATGGGCTTCCTCAAAATTCCCTAGGTCTTCGTGAGCAAGCGAGTTGGATGCACACCCACTTAGTTTCTTTTATTGAGCTTTCATAAATTTATATCTCTAGTGCATCCGTTGCATGGCAATCCCTACTCACTCACATTGATATCTATTAATGGGCATCTCCATAGCCCGTTGATATGCCTAGTTGATGTGAGACTATCTTCTCCTTTTTTGTCTTCTCCACAACCACCATTCTATTCCACATATAGTGCTATGTCCATGGCTCACGCTCATGTATTGCGTGAAAGTTGAAAAAGTTTGAGATTACTAAAGTATGAAACAATTGCTTGGCTTGTCATCGGGATTGTGCATGATTAAATACTTTGTGTGATGAAGATAGAGAAACAGCCAGACTATATGATTTTGTAGGGATAACATTCTTTAGCCATGTTATTTTGAGAAGACATGATTTCTTTGATTAGTATGCTTGAAGTATTACTATTTCTTATGTCAATATGAACTTTTATTTTGAATCATTTGGATCTGAACATTCATGCCACAATAAAGAAAATTACATTTAGAATTATGCTAGGTAGCATTCCACATCAAAAATTCTGTTGTCATCATTGACCTACTCGAGGACGAGCAGGAATTAAGCTTGGGGATGCTTGATACGACTCCAATGTATCTATAATTTTT
>NW_025227104.1:4188-5692 GCF_018294505.1 Triticum aestivum | reverse complement strand
ATTGTTCCATGCTATTATATTACCTGTTTTGGATGTTTATTGGCTTTACTTTACACCTTTATATCATTTTTTGGGACTAACCTACTAACCGGAGGCCCAGCCCGTATTGCTGTTTTTTTTGCCTATTTTAGTGTTTCGAGGAAAAGCAATATCAAACGGAGTCCAAACGGAATGAAACCTTCGGGAGTGATCTTTTTGGAACAAACGTGATCCAGAGGACTTGGAGTGGAAGTCAAGAACCAACCGAGGCAGCCACGAGGGTGCCCGGTGTGCCCCCTAGGGCTAGGCATGCCCCCACCCTCGTGGGCCCCTCGGGCGTCCACCGACCTACTTCTTCCTCCTATATATACCCATGTACCTCAAAAACATCAGAAGTGACCACGAAAAACTATTTCCACCACCGTAACCTTCAGTATCCGTGAAATCCCATCTTGGAGCCTTCATCGACGCTCCACCGGAGGGGGAATCAATCACGAAGGGCCTCTACATCAACTCCAAGGCCTCTCCGATGAGTTGTGAGTAGTTTACCACAGACCTTCGGGTCCATAGTTATTAGCTAGATGGCTTCTTCTCTCTGTTTGAATATCAATACCATGTTCTCCTTGATCTTCTGGAGATCTATTCGATGTTACACTTTTTATGGTGTGTTTGTCGAGATCCGATGAATTGTGGGTTTATGATCAAGTTTATTTATGAGAAATATTTTTACCTCCTCTGAATTCTTTTATGTGTGATTAAGTTATCTTTGCAAGTCTCTTCGAATTATCAGTTTGGCTTGGCCTACTAGATTGATCTTTCTTGCAATGGGAGAAGTGCTTAGCTTTGGGTTCAATCTTGCGGTGTCCTTTCCCAATGACAGCAGGGGCAACAAAGCACGTATTGTATTTTTGCCATCGAGGATAAAAAAGATGGGGTTTATATAACATTGCATGAGTTTATCCCTCTACATAATGTCATCTTTCTTAATGCATTACTCTGTTCTTTATGAACTTAATACTCTAGATGCATGTTGGATAGCGGTCGATGTGTGGAGTAATAGTAGTAGATGCAGACAGGAGTTGGTCTACTTGTCACGGACGTGATGCCTATATACATGATCATGCCTAGATAATCTCATAATTATTCGCTTTTCTATCAATTGCTCGACAGTAATTTGTTCACCCACCGTAATACTTATGCTATCTTGAGAGAAGCCACTAGTGAAACCTATGGCCCCCGGGTCTATCTCTTATCATATAAGCTTTCCATCTACTTTTATTTGCATCTTTACTTTTCCAATCTATATTATAAAATACCAAAATATATTTATCTTATCATATTATCTCTATCATATCTCAGTTTCGCAAGTGGCCTTGAAGGGATTGACTTGCATTGGTTGTGAGTTCTTGTTTGTTTGTGTAGGTGCATGGGACTTTTGAGGAGCCTTCTACTGGATTGATACCTTGGTTCTCAAAAACTGAGGGAAATACTTACGCTACTATTGCTGCATCACCCTTTCGTCTTC
>NW_025227104.1:0-3381 GCF_018294505.1 Triticum aestivum | reverse complement strand
GGAAAACCAACGCAAGCTCAAGACGTACCAAGCTGCAGTGGTGACACCTACCGTCCACTGAAGTAGAGGAATTACATAATCATAGACGAGTCGGTACCTTATCTTAGTGACTTCCCACATGTTGTGTCTTTTCCTGACCATGGCTCCACAAGATCCCTTTGGCCGCAGCGCGAAAAATTAGGGGAAGTGTCCTCCTGAAGTCCTTGCCCACTCATAATTCTGAGCCCCCGGCACCCGACTCTCGCGTGAGGCACAGGGACAGTCCGAGCGGCAGACATGCTGCTAGGGGCCGTGACCTTGAGCTTCTGGCATCCTTCCTTTGTGGTTTGGCCTGGGGCGCAGGAGGCGTGCCGAGGGCTCCTCCATTGGCCATCACTAGCGGTTGGGCGCCCCCAGCGTCAGCTTCATCTTCAAGTAACGAGATGAAAGTGCAACTAATCCTTGGGTGGTTTTGGTAATTCTTAACAACATATAGCTCATTGAACTAATACTATTTCAAGGTGATCATTTCAGAAAGTTCAATGATTTGCATGGCATGGACTAGAGATGTGGACCCCTCAAAATGCTAAGGACATATTGGCAACAAGCTCAAGACTCTACATTTTCATTTTAGTAATCCAAGATCACATTGAGTCAATAGAAAGCCAATACTATTAAAAGGGGATGAGGTGTTGCTTAACGGCTTGCTTGCTGAAAATGCTTAGTGATATGCTCTAAAACCCTCAACAACTTTCTCATTTCCATGTATGTCCCAAACCTAGAAGTCAAACTCAGCCCCACCGATTTGACCTATCCGGCGCCACTGAGTTCATTTGACATAGCCACTGCTGCACACCCTAATCAGTTAGGTTTCACCGATAGGGATCTCGGTCTCATCGAGGTGAGATTGCAAACCCTATGTTTCCCTTCATAACGTTTCTGTCCAACCGAAATGAGAGATCAGTCCCACCGAGTTGGCAATGCAATCTCCCTGTTTCCTCTTCATAACATTTTAGTGTCACCGAAATGAGCGAATCGGTCCCACCGAGTTTGAATAAATCGTGTGCCTATTACTGAAATTGGTCCCACTGAGTTCATCTGATCGGTCTCAACGAGATCAAGTTATGCCCTAACCCTAGCGCATCGGTCCCACCAAGTTGCTCATATTGGTCCCACTGAAAAGCCTAAATGTTCACATTTTGAACTAGATCGGTCTGACCGAGTTTCACCATTTGGTCTCACCAAGTTTGGGAATCTACATGTAACAGTTAGATTTGGTGTGGAGGCTATATATACCTCTCCACCCACTCTTCCTTCATGGAGAGAGCTACCAGAATGTGCCTACACTTCCAGTACTCATTTTCTTAGAGAGAACCACCTACTCATGTGTTGAGACCAAGACATTCCATTCCAACCACAAGAATCTTGATCTCTAGCCTTCCCCAAGTTGCTTTCCACTCAAATCATCTTTCCACCATATCCAAATCTGTGAGAGAGAGTTGAGTGTTGGGGAGACTATCATTTTAAGCACAAGAGCAAGGAGTTCATCGTCAACACACCATCTATTATCTTTTGGAGAGTGGTGTCTCCTAGATTGGCTAGGTGTCACTTGGGAGCCTCCGTCAAGATTGTGGAGTTGAACCAATGAGTTTGTAAGGGCAAGGAGATCGCATACTTTGTGAAGATCTACCCAAGTGAGGCAAGTTCTTCGTGGGCGATGGCCATGGTGGGATAGACAAGGTTGCTTCTGCGTGGACCCTTCGTGGGTGGAGCCCTCCATGGACCCATGCAGCCATTACCCTTAGTGGGTTGAAGTCTCCATCATCGTGGATGTATGATAGCACCACCTATTGGAACCACACCAAAATTATCCGTTTCAACATTGTGTTTGCTCCCTCCAAACTCCTCCCCTTTACTTTCATATGCAATGATTTACATTCCGCTGCTATACTCTTAGAATTGCATGTGTAGGTTGATTGCTTGACTAGTGCTAAGTTGCTAAAATCTACCAAGAATTAAAATTGGGAAAAGGCTATGTTTTTATTTGGTCAAGTAGTCTAATCACCCCCCTCTAGAAATACTTTTGATCCTACAAGTGGTATTAGAGCTTTGGTCTCCATTTGCCTTGATTTCCGTAGCTTTGGTGATCATAGCCTTGGTATCACAACCTAGGAGAGTATGGCGTCTAGCAAGGGAAATTACCACCATAGAGGTCCTTACTTTGATGGTACTAATTTTGCTAGTTGGAAACATAAGATGAAAATGCATATTCTTGGACACAACCCCGTCGTTTGGGCTATTGTGTGTACTGGTTTGCAAGTTGAATCCTTCGATGGAGAGAACCAAATCGTGAAGCTACCGCGAAAGAATTTAAGATGTTGCAATACAATGCTCAAGCTTTCGATATCCTCTTCAATGGATTGTGCCCCGAAGAATTCAACAAAATCAGCCATCTTGATAATGCAAAGTAAATTTGGGATACTTTGATTGATATGCACGAAGGTACCGACTCCATCAAGGAATCCAAGTTGGATATGCTTCGAAGTCAACTTGAGAAGTTCAAAATGAAGGATGGTGAAGGTGTCGCTAAAATTGTACTCTAGGCTTGCTCTCATCACAAATGAGATTGCCGGCTTAGGATGTGAAGAGATGACCGACAAATTCATCATCAAGAAGATCCTAAGAGACTTGGATGGAAAATAGGATATCGTGTGCACTTTGATCCAAATTATGTTAAATTACAAAGATATGAAGACAACCGAAGTCACTAGAAGAATTGTTGCTTATGATATGTCACTCAAGGATAAAGAAGAGCATCACAACAAATATAGTGGTGCTTACAAAGCCTCATGTGATGCTCCTACATCATCAAGTGATAACAAGCCTTCAATGAAGTATTGAGCTTACTGATGAAGAACTTCAACAAATTCTACAATCGTAGAAGCAAGGAAAGAAGTTCCAAGTCAAGGTTCTACCATTACTGGAATCAGCTACTTTGCCATCTGCCAGCTCTTTGCCGTCAGCTTGTAGACGACAAAGAAGCTCTTTCCCGTCAGCTACCCGAAAGCAGACGACAATGAACTGGCTGATGGCAAAGAAAGCCTTTGCCATCAGCCTGTTCTTTGCCATCCGCTAGCTGACGACAAAGAATCTTTGACGTCTGCTAGCAGACGGCAAAGAGGAAGGGGGGGCCACTGAGGAGCTGGTTAAAAAAATACTTAACATCCCCCCGCTTTGCCGTCCGCCGCAGACGGCAAATATGAACAAAAGCGGACGGCAAAGGAGAGTGGATGGGAAAGGCTACCCTAACTAACCTAACTAACGGCCGAGCCCCCTCCCCCGCCCATTACTCATCTCTCTCCCTCGACCTCCTCCACCCCCGCCCCCGCCGCCCCCGCCCCC
>NW_025227103.1:0-15743 GCF_018294505.1 Triticum aestivum | reverse complement strand
GAGAGAAGTGTGTGAGAACCCATCTAGTATTATGCACTATGTCCTAGTGTGCAAAGACAAAGTCGCAAGAATGAACACCTCTCACCATCTACCTTTAGTGTTGTCTAATCTGTTACAGGAATTCAAGGACGTCTTCCCCGATGAGCTACCTGGGACTACCTCCACTATGAGGCATCAAACACCGAATCAACCTCATCCCTGACGCACCCTTACCGAACAAGGCACCCTACCGCGTCAACCCCGAAGAAACCAAGGAAATACAACACCTCATTGACAATGGGCATGTATGTGAAAGCTTAAGTCCTTGTGCCGTTCTAGTTATCCTTATGCCTAAGAAAGATGGTAGTTTTCGCATGAGTTCCAATTGCCGTCTTGTTAATGATATCACCGTTCGTTATCGATACTCCATTCCACGCCTTGCTGATATGCTAGATGAGCTTAGGAGAGCCACATTTTTCTCTAAAATTGATCTTAAAACTGGCTACAACCAAATCCGCATTCAAGAAGGTGATGAATGGATAACCTCTTTCAATACCAAGTTTGGCTTGTATGAATGTTTGGTGTTGGGGTACACAAACAGGGGTGTATGATTCACCTGACTTGTGCATGGATAGTAGGCCTCTGACCCGGCAACACCAAGCATTTGAGACAAAACCAAGCCAGAGAGGTATCCCTTTGAGGAATCAAGGGGCGGATCAAGAACACCAAAACAAGGCAAGAGAACAAGATATCACTAAGGAAAAACCTCCCTTGCCAGCCAAGCAAGCCTGGTCAGGTCGAGGCCACTCCGAAGACAAGTCCCAAGATTTCCCCGGCAGGCTCACCGGGGCCGTTGGCAGCCTACATCCCGACCAAGACTATGCCGCTCCACTGCATCGCAACACAAGTTATCCATTAGTGCGGTGTCGAGCCCCCAGATAGATAGGTGGTTGTCATTTGGCACACGGTAGCCATTTAGGAGGAAGATCACCTCTATAAGACACCCGTCCAGAGGTGTGTCAAGCAGACAGGTGGAAGGTGACTAAGAGGCACGAAAGACCTGCCGGGCCGCATCCACAGTGTGACACCTAGCCATGCATTTAATGCACTTTGTCCTAACTACCAGTGTCAGTGCAACAAACCATTGGTCTGTGGCCCAGACCATGCCTAGGCCTAAAATAGAAAAGTTGCAACAACCACGACAAGGCCAAGCACAAGAGATAAACTTTTTGAGGAATCAGAGTGCAGATCAAGAGGACCAAGTCAAGCCAAAGGAAGGAACATACCATTAAGGGAAAACCTTCCTGGTCCGGCAGGCGAGCTTGGCGAGGTCGAGGTGGCCCCAAGAGTAAGCATCAAGACCGTCCCGGCAGGCCTGCCAGGTACAATGAAGGCAAATCACTCCGCCGAGGCTCCACCGCTACACATCACAGTGACAGAAGTCATCGATCAGTGTGGTGTCAAGCCCCCAAGTGACTAAGTGGCTATTTTCTGCCACATGGCAGCCACTTCCTATGGAAAACACCTCCAAATGACACTCGTCCAGCAACATGTCGTGTAGACTGGAGAGAAGGTGGCCGAGCAGCCCGGCAAGGCTTGCCGGAAAGGCCATGATGTGACACTAAGTGATGCATTCAATGCGATCTGCCCTGTCTGCAGAGTTAGGTATGATAGCATTGTTCGCTATCTAATCAGTGCATAATGACTGATTTGCCATTGTGGTGACCCCTTGATCTATAAAAGGAGGCCCATGGCAACCATAGAAAGGATTCAGACCCGTGTGCACTCATACGCGTGTAGCTGCTCTCGCCCCGAGGAAACCCTGCCGGGAAAGAGCACTCCGTTTTCCACCACAATCCACCATGAATCCACCGACGTAGGAGTAGGGTTTTACGCCTCGCGGTGGCCCGAACCTAGGTAAAACTGCCCGATGTTCTCTGCTCTTTGTGCAACATGCTCATTCCCCCTGCCGAACCACAAGGGGCTCATGGCCCCATAGGTGGCCGTGGTTTCCCCCGACATCTTTGGTGCACCAGGTAGGGGGTCACGCTTGCACGAACCTGAGAAGCGTATGTAGCGCGTCATCTTCATCGTCATTTTCTTCATCAACGGCTCCATCTACCATGGCGCCCAAGAAGAAGCCCGGTGCCGCAGGTCACCCGTCCACCTCGAAGGCCCCGTCACATGCGGTCGCTGATGCAGCGGGGGCTACGGAGATGTACGGGTGTGTGGATGCTGCGTGGAACGTGGTCGACGCAGGCGTCGTCGTCATCACCTCCCCTGTGGCCGAAGCAGGAGTAGGAGGCACCAGGGAAGGACAATGTCTGTAGCACCCCAGTGGAGATGCTCCATGAGGTACAGTTGGAGAGATTATTCCTTCTGCACCCGTCCACCCAGCCGAGGGCACAACCACAGCGATGGCGCTCGTTCTAGGGTGAATCACAACTCTCGGGCCACTCCCGTCGCGGGCACGACCGCGGGGCATGCACCACCCCCCAGAGCGAGCTGACCCAGCCGTTGTGCCCAACAGAGCCACTGGTCCTCAAGCGCCTCGACCTCGTCACCACATCATCCAAGTGGCTGGCTCACGACGAGGTCACGACGCAGTCGCTACTGGCACCATTAGGAGCCGAGCGATGTTATGATCTATGTCATCATCACCCATGCCAAGCACCGCCTCGGAGGACATGGCGCGGCTCAACTGCTGTTGAGATTTCCGCCGACAGCTGATCAGATGGATGAGTGGCGAGCCACCATCCAAAGCCATATTGGTTTCGCCGTGGCAAGAGGATCACAGCGAGCTGGCCCGCCACGGCCTCCCCAGGCGACGACAACGGCCCTCGCTGTTGGCCGTACCGAAGGGCGCACCCCCACGGTGCAGTCCCCTCTGCGGCAGCCAGTACGGGAGCTGTGCCACCAAGAACCCAACGACATCTTGATGGCCTCGTCTGACCCTCGAGCGCGTCAAGGCCAATGGCGGGCCCCAGAGGAAAGGCAGAGGGATGGCACGCGTGTCACCATCGAGCAACGTCATGACACCCTCCGCCGGTCCGATGGGCGCGATGGCCCCAACATCGAAGAGCTTGTGCTCGGCGGAGGCGGGTACCTTCCTTTCGAGGTTGGGTGCCCCGCCTTCACCCGAGAGCTGCGGCAAGTCCATTGGCCATCTGCCCGGATGTTCAAGCCAGAGATACCAGAGAAGTATGATGACAGGCTAAACCTGACAAAGTTCTTGAGCATCTACACCATAGCTGTTCAAGCTGCCGGGGGAAGCAATGAGAAGGTGTTCGCCAATTACTTCCCTTTGGCAGTCAAGCCAAATGTGAGGTCTTGGCTGATGCACCTGCTGGAGAACTCCATTTCAACCTGGGCGAGCTATGCCACGAGTTCATTGGCGCTTTCATGGGTGGCCATCAAGAACCAAGGTGGCCCAGCGACTTGCAGCTTCTCCCACAGAAAGGAGAGACTCTGCGTAAGTACATGCAAAGGTTCAGCCGAGTCTACATAAGTATTCTAGACATCCACCCGACAGCTGTGATAGCTGCATTCCAGTCCAACATACGCAATCGATGGATACGTGCAAAGATGAACATTCGATTGCCCAAGACTATGAAGGAGCTTTACACTCTCATGGATAAGTATGCTCGGGTGGAGGAGGGGAGGCAGCTCCCCAGAGAAGAGGATGGCATCGATGTCGACTCAGAGGATGATGATGAGGCCACCGGTCAAAAGAAGAAGAACAAGAAGCGCAATAAAAGGGGCAAGGATGAGGTACTGATGACCGTCGAGGGATTGCGCACACCTAGTACTGGCAAGATGGCCAAGATTGAGGTACCTGGTGTCGGTGTCAAAACTGACGGATCTCGGGTAGGGGGTCCCGAACTGTGCGTCTAAGGCTAATGGTAACAGGAGGCGGGGGACACAATGTTTACCCAAGTTCGGGCCCTCTCTATGGAGGTAATACCCTACTTCGTGCTTGATTGATCTTGATGATATGAGTATTACAAGAGTTGATCTACCATGAGACCATATAGGCTAAACCCTAGAAGCTAGCCTATGATTAGGATTGTTCTTGTCTTACAGACTAAACCCTCCGGTTTATATAGACACCGGAGGGGGCTAGGGTTACACAGAGTCGGTAACAGAGAAGGAAATCTACATATCCGAATTGCCAAGATTGCCTTCCACGCAAAGGAGAGTCCTACCCGGACACGGGACGAAGTCTTCAATCTTGTATCTTCATAGTCCAACAGTCCGGCACAAGTACACAGTCCGGCTGTCCGAGGACCCCCTAATCCAGGACTCCCTCAGTAGCCCCTGAACCACGCTTGAATGACGATGAGTCCGACGCGTAGATTGTCATCGGCATTGCAAGGCGGGTTCCTTCTCCGAATACTACATAGAAGATTTTGAACACAAGGATCATGTCCGGCTCTGCAAAACAAATTCCACATACCACCATAGAGAGCACAATATTCCACAAATCTAATCTGCTGACAACTTTTTCATAGCGTGACATCACGCCGCGGCCCGGTCATTATACGAACCATTTTTCCCAGCCTGCTACTGCATGTATTGCGAGGTGGTTTTATTGGCACATCTTGTCGAAGCAGAGACCGTGTCCCCCTTATCACGGGATTCTCATCAATACGGGTGTGGGTAACCCAATCGTGCCGTTAGTATGACTCCTCTGTTTTAGGCAAGTTCCAAACGGCCACGCGGAGGACGCTTGATATTCACCCTCCTTATAAAGAGGTCTAGACCCATTGAGGGAGTCCTGGATTAGGGGGTATCCGGACAGCCGGACTATGTACTTTGGCCGGACTGTTGGACCGTGAAGATACAAGACTCAAGACTCCGTCCCGTGTCCGAATGGGACTCTCCTTTGCATGGAAGACAAGCTTGGCGATCCGGATATTATATTTCCTTCTTTGTAACCAACTCCATGTAAACCCTAGCCCTCTCCAGTGTCTATATAAACCAGAGGGTTTAGTCCTTAGAGACAGAATCATAATCATCATAGGCTAGCTTCTAGGGTTTAGCCTCTACGATCTCGTGGTAGATCAACTCTTGTAATACCCATATCATCAATATCAATCAAGTAGGAAGTAGGGTTTTACCTCCATCGAGAGGGCCCAAACCTGGGTCAAACATCGTGTTCCTTGCCTCCTGTTACCATTAGACTAAGATGCACAGATTGGGACCCCCTACCCGAGATCCGCCAGTTTTGACACCGACATTGGTGCTTTCATTGAGAGTCCCTCTGTGTCGTCGCTGCGAGGCTTGATGGCTCCTTCAATCGTCAACAACACGGTCCAGGGTGAGACTTTCCTCCCCGGACAGATCTTCGTGCTCGGCGGCTTCGCACTGTGGGCCAATTCGCTTGGCCATCTGGAGCAGATCGACACCTACGCCCCCGGCCACTAGGTCAGGTTTGGAAACTTGAACTACACAGCAGATATCCGCGGAGACTTGATCTTCAACGGATTCGGGCCTGCGCCTGGAGCGCCGGACAGTCACGATGAGAACGGCTTAGACCTGTTGTCGGACAATGCTCGGGATATTGCCCCTGTAGGAGCCCCGGACCTAAATCCGGGGCAGATTGCGTCGTCCAAGGACAGCTGGATGGAACCCGCCCCGGAGGCCACACACCCATCGGCGGTAGAGCCGAGCATCGGCTTCACCCCCAAGGAAGCTTGTGTCACCGGACCCCCGGACTCGTGTCCTGCTGTAGGTTCCAATCCGCGCACCCCCGAGCCCGCCGAATCTAGATGGGCTCCGGTAATGGAGTTTACCGCTGCAGATATCTTCCAGTACTTGCCCTTTGGCGACATGCTGAACTCATTAAAGTCTCTCTCTCTTTGTCAGGAGACTCTTGGCCGAACTATGTCCGGCTCAAGGGGGAAGAAGGTGACGAAGAAATCCTTTGCCCACCAACCACCCACTTCATAGCCACTGTCGACGATGTATCAGACATGCTTGACTTCGACTCTGATGATACTGAGAGTATGGATGTCGGTGCAGGAGACGATTCAGAACCAATGGGGCGCTGGACTGCCACCTCGTCATATGATATATACATGGTGGATACGTCTAAGGAGGACGACGGCGACAAACCGGAGGATAAAACCCCCGGACAAAAGCCAAAACGACGGCGCAGACGCCACTCCAAGTCCAGCAACAGTAAAAATAGCGATAACAGCACTAGAAAGATAGACACCCCAGTCAACTCCGAAGGCAACAACGACCATATGGACCCAGCAATGGAGCAGGATGAGTGAGGGAGTCCTGGATTAGGGGGTGTCTGGATGGCCGGACTATGACCTTTGGCCAGACTCCCGGACTATGAAGATACAAGATTGAAGACTTCGTTCCATGTCCGGATAGGACTTTCCTTGGCGTGGAAGGCAAGCTTGGCGATTTGATATAAAGATCTTCTCCCATTGTAACCGACTCTATGTAACCCTAGCCCTCTCCGGTGTCTATATAAACCGGAGAGTTTTAGTCCGTAGGACGAACAATAAATATACCATAGGCTAGCTTCTAGGGTTTAGCCTCTCTGATCTCGTGGTAGATCAACTCTTGTAATACCCATATCGTCAATATTAATCAAGCAGGAGTAGGGTTTTACCTCCATCGAGAGGGCCCAAACCTGGGTAAAAACACCGTGTCCCTTGTCTCCTGTTACCATCCGCCTAGACGCACAGTTCGGGACCCCCTACCCAAGATCCGCCAGTTTTGACACCCACATTGGTGCATTCATTGAGAGTTCCTCTATGTCGTCACCTTTAGGCCCGATGGCTCCTTCGATCATCAAACACGATGTGGTCCAGGGTGAGACTTTTCTCCCTGGACGAATCTTCATATTCGGCGGCTTCGCACTGCGGGCCAATTCGCTTGGCCATCTGGAGCAGATCGAAAGCTACGCCCCTGGCCATCAGGTCAGGTCTGGAAGCTTAAACTACACGGCTAACATCCACGGGACTTGATCTTCGACGGATTTGAGCCACGGCCAAGCGTGCCGCACTGTCACGATGGGCATGATCTAGCTCTGCCGCCAGACAGCGCCCTGAGCGCCGCTCAGGTGTCCGCTCCGACCATTAGCTCGGAGCCGACTACGCCAGTCGGGGACGGACGGTTGAACGCCGCCCCAGGAGCCGCAATCCCTACGGCGATAGAGCCGAATACCAGCCTAGTCCTTAGTGAGGTCTATGACTCCAAGGTGCCGGACTCCTTTCCGGACTCCGAATCTCCCGCACCCCTTCCGATCGAACCCGATTGGGCTCCGATCGCGGAGTTCACCGCCGCAGACGTCTTTCGGCACTCGCCCTTTGGCGACATCCTGAATTCACTAAAGTCTCTCTCTTTGTCAGGAGAGCCCTTGCCGGACTATGGTCAGCGAGGTTGGGACGCAGACGACAAAGAAATTCGAACCCCGCCCACCACCCACTTCATAGCCACTGTCGACGATCTAACCGACATGCTCGACTACGACTCCGAAGACATTGATGGTATGGACGCCGATGAAGGAGACAATCGAGAACCAGCGCCTATAGAGCACCGGACAATCACCTCATCACACGATGTATACATGGTGGACACACCTAAAAGAAGCAACGACGAGGATCAAAAGGGCGCAACCAGGGATCGTTCCCTCGAAAAACAATCAAAGCGGCGGCGTAAGGGCCGCGCCAAGCCCCACCTCGACAGAGACCCAGACATAGAGCAGGGCGAATCAACGGAAGACGAAAACGCCATCGAGCAACCGTCCAAACAGGGCGGACAAACCGAACAATCCGTCCCCAGCAAAGATAATAGTCCGGACGACCTCACATCGGACAAGTCGCTGGAGCACCAGAACCTCCACCAGAGGCTCGTCACCACTGCGCGTAGCCTGAAAAAGCAGAAGTGGAAGCTCAAAATAGCGGAAGATGCACTTAGAATTAGATGGGGCAAAGTAGTCAATACCGCACATAAGTACGGCAACAGTCATCACACAAAGAGCTATCCGAAGCGGAAATTACTACCGGAATTTGATGAAGAGGCCTTAGAGCCCCCACAGTCAAAAAACAAGGAAGCCACCAGGTCGGATAGACGACCCCACGATCGACCTCAAGCGACAAAGGGCACCGCACTCAATACGACACGTGACCTGCCCAAGGATTCGCATCAAAAAACCGGTCCAACCAAATCCATCTACAGGCCAAGAAAGCAAGCTCCAGTGAGCACCGCAACGCAAAAAATACCCGAACATTGCGGCACACCTACGTACAGGGGCTCCGCACATCCCCTATGTTTCACCGATGAGGTACTGGATCATGAATTTCCAGCAGGGTTCAAGCCCGTAAACATAGAAGCATACGACGGAACAACAGACCTTGGAGTCTGGATCGAGGATTATATCCTCCACATACACATGGCCAAAGGAGATAACCTTCACGCCATAAAATACTCACCCCTTAAGCTCAAAGGGCCAGCCCGGCATTGGCTTAAAAGCCTTCCTGAAAACACCATAGGAAGTTGGGAAGAGCTCGAGGATGCTTTCCAGGCAAATTTTCAAGGGACCTATGTCCGACCTCCGGATGCAGACGATCTGAGTCATATAACTCAACAACTCGGAGAGTCAGCCTGGAAACTCTAGAACAGATTTCTTACTAAAAAGAATCAGATAGTCGACTGTCCGGACGCCGAAGCCCTAGCAGCTTTCAAACATAGCGTCCGAGACGAATGGCTCGCCAGACACCTCGGCCAAGAAAAGCCAAGAACAATGGCCGCATTAACAAGCCTCATGACCCGCTTTTGCGCAGGAGAAGATAGTTGGTTGGCGAGAAGCAGCACCAGCGACCCGAGTACATCCGAACTCAGAGTGGGAAATGGGAAACCGCGCCGTAACAAAGAACAGTGCCGGATCAAAAATAACAGCCTGATGAGCATGGCAGTCAATGCCGGATTCAAAATCTCTCGGCAAAATCAGAAAAAACCGCCCCCCAAAGATGACAGAGACGAGCTATCTAACCTCAACAAAATCTTGGACAAAATATGTCAAATCCACAGTACTCCCGGGAGACCCGCAAACCACACCCACAGAGATTGTTGGGTCTTCAAGCAGTCCGGCAAACTCAACACCGAACACAAGGGGCTCGACACACCAAGCGAGGATGACGACGCACCCCACAAGCAGAATACCGGAGAACAAAAGAAGTTCCCACAAGAAGTCAAAGCAGTAAATTCACTTCAGGTGACAAAAGGGAAAAACAAAACGGCGCCTACGAAGATACGCGCCATACGGCCTGCCCCACAGGAGCACCTCCACTGGTTGTTACAACCAATCACCTTCGATCATCAGGATTACTCCAGAGGTATCCGGAACGCAGGCTGGACTACTTTGGTCTTGGACCCGGTTATTGACGGACTCCAATGTACACAAGTCCTAATGGATGGCGGCAGTGACCTAAACCTGTTATATCAGGACACAATCCGCAAACTGGGGGGTAAACCCAGCAATAATTCGCCACAGCAGCACTTCCTTTCAAGGAGTCACGCCAGGCCCAGATACCCAGAGTATGGGTTCCCTTTCGTTAGAAGTCATGTTCGGCTCACCCAACAACTTCCGAAGCGAAAAGCTAACCTTCCACATCACCCCATTCATAAGTCGCTATCAAGCGCTACTGGGACGTGAAGCTTTCGTCCGCTTTAACGCAATACCACATTATGCATCCCTTACACTTAAAATGCCCGGTCCACGAGGCATCATCTCATTAAAGGAAAGTATCAATCGATGCCCGAAGTACGGATAATGGTGCGGCCGCCTTGACAGCGGCACACTAATCCAGCATTACTACCCCGGACACGGCTCGACGAGTCCGGCGTAAACATACAAAGGCCTAATAGCCGCATAACCCTGTACAAGGGGCTCCGCATGTTTACACCAGGAGACAATACGACTCAGTTTTACTCATGTCTTTGTATTATATTTTGTTTATTTTAATTTCTCGCACGATTATTTTTCACTAAGTTCCTCTCTTTCGTAGACGAACGCCGTGCTACGCCCGTCCAGGATACGGCACAACGGAGACACAGGCGCAGACGTGCAGTAGTGACACGTTTTAAGGATTCTTTTTAGATTAAGGCCCTGCGTAAATGTTTTTTACTGTCTCTTGTTGATAACATCCCCCGGTTTTTGCTATAGCCGAGGAGGAGGCTGGCGTCTTGGCATGTGGCCATGCCAGAATTTTGCGCATTCCTGGGCACCAAGGGCCTCTTACCAAGGGCTTTAGTTTGGCCCATTTTCATAAAGACCGAATACCTTAGGGAGTGTTCGGCGTCGCGAATTTGGCCTTATATGCATCAGCTCCGAATCATGTCTTTGCTGAAATGTTGGGTTTGCCCGGCTCCTGTGTTTTGCTGCCTTACGTTCCGCTCTATCGGCTAAGGCGGCACCAGGAGAACTACTGCGATTGTGCCCCGGTTCAGCCAGGCGAGCACCTCAGTAGAGAAAGCCGAAAACTGACTGTCATGATATAGTGAGAGACTGGTCAACCACTCGATGACTTTCGGAATCTTTAGGATTCCTCCGCATTAACGAAGGGCTGCTTCCCGTTCAGGCACACACGCGCCCCGAATTCGGGCGAGCATGGTGCCCCTAGGGGCTATTAAGTAGCCCCACTATCAGACTCCTATGGCTAAGTGAAAGTGATAAAGCATTATAGTCCGGTTGCCTAGTTCGCTGCGCTATCACCACCTTTATAGGACCAAGACGTTGGATTAAGTGTGAAAAGGCGCCTTTTTGCAAACTCCCCCACATTATATGTGAGGGGGCTGAAGCCAACGACTGCCATCTTTCAGGTTATATACCCATATACATTAACGACCGCACAGGAGGCATTATATTTCTTGTAAGCACAAGTATAAAAAGCTTTTATATTCTATCAAAATATTTGTTCTACAATAGCACATGCTATTTGAACACAACATCCTTCGAGCACTGCGCCTCTATTAAACGAGCGCCCTGCAGAACTTCCCCAAAGTAGTGCTTGGCAGGTACTCGGCTTTCGTCCGAATCCTGGGATGCAACAACACTGGCCTTCATATCCGCCCAGTATGTTTTGACACGGACAAGAGCCATCTGAGCACCCTCTATGCACGCTGACCTCTTCATTGCATAAACATGCGGCACCGAACCAAGGAACTGTTGCACCAAGCTAAAATAACTCTTCGGCTCAGGCTCTTCCGGCCACAGACGACTCGCAACATACCTCATGGCGAGTCCGGATAACCTGTTCAGCTCCGCCCAGGCGGCCAAACGGTCGGATACCGAAAGTGGGCGTTCTGGATTGTGGAACTGCGACCAAAAAAGTTCTTCCAATTCATGGTCACCTCGACCCCGGAAGTGTTCGGTCGCGTCTGCCGCACTCGCTGCCAGATCCAGATAAGTGTTTTCCGCACTCCACTACCGGTCTAACGGAGCATACTTAGGATCCCCGAACTTCATCTGCAGCATATAGGGCTTTCCAGCCATGATATCTCCGGCCTGACGTAGCTCCTCCTTCATAGCTCTCATTGCAGAGTGAGTATCCTTGGCCTCAGCAGTGATCTTTTCAAGGTCCTTCTGAGCTGCCCTATCTTCTTGTTCAAGAAATTTACAGCGGTCAGCAGCATCCTTCAATTTTATTGCCATCTCGGCTATTACTTTCTTGCTCTAGCAGTGAGCAGCCTGTTCGGCTTTTAGCTCTTCAACCGCCTTAACGACAGCCGCATCACTTTTCCTTGCTTGCTCCTTGGCTCGGGCAAGTTCCGCCCGAAGGTTCTCCACAGCAGCAGCACCATCTACATTAAGCACATATCTTATAAGGCACGAGCATCGAACTCCTCTTATCAGATGCCTTTGGAACATACCTTGTGCCTCGTCTAGCCGCTTATTTACAAGCGCGATGTCGGCATCCGCTATGTCAAGTTGTCGCTTTAGCTCGGCAGATTCATCAGTCCGGCTAGCCACCGAACGCCTCGCCACCTTCATAAAAAAGGTGACATATTATACCTAGGGTTATGATCCTCTGTGCGCCGTCATTTTTGACAACACACAGAGTCTCAGGGGCTACTATTTATACAGGGCGCATTTTATATATGCGGCTCTACCAAAAGGTACACCTTTTCACGTACCTCAAAGCCTGTCAGTAAACTCCTGGCGGCCTCGTACAATCCGCTTTCCGCGGATGAAATCCTTCCAATCACCGTGTTCATCAACATACGGTGTTCTTCTGAGATGGATGCTCGCTCGAGCAGACCCTTCAGCCCCTCCGACACCAGAGAGTGCCGGACTAACCTGACGATCTTTTTCAGGGTCTGGACTTGGAGAAGCCCTCTGAGACGACACCTCGGGGTCGCCTGCCTCGTAAGATGGTGCAGCTAGGGGAGGCGTTTCGCTCTCCATCATCTCCGGACGAAGATCCCCTGAAGATGAGCTCTTCTGAGAAGGGTTGAGATCCGAACTGCAAGGTAATATTTTGGCTATCTTCCTCAGAAATAAAACAGGGATGTCACTCATTTTGGAACCCCTCTCTTTACTTACGGCTCGGGGGAGAGCTGATCCCCTTGGGGGCACAATGCGGCCGGGGCATTCTCCGGCGCCGGATCCTCTGGCGAAGATTTCTTCCCCAGTTTTGAGGCCATCCCCTCCGGGTCTTTAGAGGCAGTCCTTTTCTTTCCTTGGTTGGGGGAATTCTCGATTCCTCCCTTCCTGACAGCCTCCTTCGCGGAGGCGGTAGCTCCTTGGTTCCCCTCTTCGCCTTCTGCCGAAAGCACAATCTCCAGCATCCTGGTTAACACGAGATCCGGCGCGGTCTCAGGCAGGGTGGCTGGACACCTAATAAGCTTCGCCTTTGCTATCCACTCCTGTTCAAAGGATAGCTCTGTTAAGGGCAATTTTATGATGAAAATACGGATGGCGTGTCCAAATACGGGGCTACTTAGTTGAGCATCCGGGCGATTGCAGCTCAGACCTGCGTCCTCGGATGAGTCCAGACACCTTTCTTGTGATCCGAAGAACAATTTGTACATCTCCACGGGCGTCGTGCCCATAAAGTGTTGGAGGACTCGCGGTCCCTCCGGATTAAATTCCCACAGGCGGAGAGGGCGACGTTTGCAGGGCAGCATGCGGCGAATCAGCAGAACTTGCACCACTACGGTCAAGTTGATATCTCTTTCTAGGAGATCTCGAATGCGGTCCTGCAGCAAGGGCAAATCTTTGGACGGCCCCCACATAAGCCCTTCATTGACCCATGACGCTAGCCATGGTGGGGGACCCGAGCGAAAAGCAGGTGGCGCCACCCATGTGGTGCCCCTGGGGGCTGTGATGTAAAACCAGTCCCGTTGCCATAAGCCGAACTCCTCTTAGAAAGAGCCCTCGGGCCATGGAGCGTCGGCCATCTTGCTTATGATAGCTCCTCCGCACTCAGCGTGCTGTCCCTCGATCATCTTCGGTTCCACCTTGAAGGTTCTAAGACACAATCCGAAGTGAGGAGTGATATGGAGGAAGGCCTCACACACGACAATGAACGATGAGATTTGGAGGATGGATTCCGGAGCTAAGTCGTGAAATTCCAGCCCTTAATAAAACATAAGCCCCCTCACGAAGGGATCAATCGGGAAGCCTAGCCCCCGAAGGAAGTGAGAGGTGAACACCACGCTCTCAACGGGCTAGGGAGTGGGAATGGCCTGCCCTTGAGCAGGCAGCCTATGCGAGATTTCGCCGGTTAGGTACCTGGCATCTCTCAGCTTTTGCACGTCTTCTTCCGTAACGGAGGAAGGCATCCACCGTCCTTGAAGATCGGAGCCGGACATCGTCAAAGGTCCGAAGCGCCTAAAACTGGAGCTTTGGGTGTTGGAACTCAAGGCGAGGGGCGGATTTGATTGAATTGAAAAGAAAGGAGTCGACCCTTGGTCTCTTTATAAAGAGGTTGAATACCAAGAGCCCTCCCCGTAACCGTTTGAGACTCGCTTTCAATTAGGGAGTCATACCAAAGGCACGGTTGGGTTACCCACGCTCGTATTGATGAGAATCCTGGAATAAGGGGACACGATCTCTGCCTTGACAAGACGTGCCAAGGAAACCGCCTCGCTAAATGCGCTGAGGTGGAACAGTAAAACAATTCGAATAAAGGCTTGGCTGTGGCATGATGTCACGCTGCAGAATACATCAACAGATTAGATTTGTGCAGATGTTATTCTCTCTACGGTGGTATGTGGAACTTATTTTGCAGAGCCGGACACTATCCTTGTGTTCAACATCTTCTATGAAGTATTCGGAGGAGGAACCCGCCTTGCAATGTCGAAGACAATTTGCGCGCCGGACTCATCGTCATTGAAGCCTAGTTCAGGGGCTACTGAGGGAGTCCTAGATTAGGGGGTGTCCGGATGGCCGGACTATGACCTTTGGCCGGACTCCCGGACTATGAAGATACAAGATTGAAGACTTCGTCCCGTGTCCAGATAAGACTTTCCTTGGCGTGGAAGGCAAGCTTGGCGATTCGATATAAAGATCTCCTCCCATTGTAACCGACTCTATGTAACCCTATCCCTCTCCGGTGTCTATATAAACCGGAGAGTTTTAGTCCGTAGGACGAACAACAAATATACCATAGGCTAGCTTCTAGGGTTTAGCCTCTCTGATCTCGTGGTAGATCAACTCTTGTACTACCCATATCGTCAATATTAATCAAGCAGGAGTAGGGTTTTACCTCCATCGAGAGGGCCCGAACCTCGGTAAAAACACCGTGTCCCTTGTCTCCTGTTACCATCCGCCTAGACGCACAGTTCGGGACCCACTACCTGAGATCCGCCGGTTTTGACACCGACAATGAGCCAGGTCACGCCGAACACAACTCGGAGCAGACGCCCGATCACATTGATCCCGAGGGACGAACTCATCAAACCGCCCCGGGTCAAGAGCACAGTCCGGATGACGATGCACTCATCATCCCGGAAACACGTTTGGAACGAGATAACCTCCACAGAAGGCTTATGGCCACTACGAGAAGTCTAAAGAAGCAGAAGCAAAGGCTTAAGGCCGCACAGGAAACGCTCAATCGCAGATGGAATAAAGTGTTAGACACTAAAGAAAAGTACGACGACGATCGCCACACAAAGAGCTACCCAAAACGCAAGCTGCTGCCAGAATTCGACGATGAGGCCATTCCACCGAAGAACAATACGGCCAGGAGGCCGGACCAACCACTTCGTAACCGCAATAGAGTAGCTACTGATGCCGCACACGATTTACGTGAGCTCCTGGATAAGAAGGCTGGCGCGACCAGGTCCATCTATGGATCTAGAGGACACGCCCCAGTGCAGGACTACGGTCACCAAAATGATTAGACTTATCGAGTACCAGTTCGGAATTAGCACCGGACACAACAACAGCCGACGGCATGCCACAACATGTCCAGATACAGAGGGGCTGCTCACCCTCTGTGCTTCACCGAAGAGGTACTGGACCACGAATTTCCACAGGGTTTTAAACCTGTGAACATAGAGGCATATGACGGAACGACACACCCCGGGGTCTGGATTGAGGATTTTATCCTGCATATCCACATGGCCCGTGGGGACGACCTCCACGCCATCAAATACCTTCCCCTCAAGTTGAAGGGGCCAGCTCGACACTGGTTGAAAAGCCTCCCCGAAAATTCAATGGGAAGTTGGGAGGAACTCGAGGATGCTTTCAGGGCCAATTTTCAAGGGACCTATGTCCGGCCTCCAGACGCAGA
>NW_025227102.1:0-2081 GCF_018294505.1 Triticum aestivum | reverse complement strand
CAAATCCACCTCAGGAACATGTCACTTTCTCGGTTTATCACTTGTATGTTGGTCTTCAAAGAAGGAGAACTGTGTCACTCTCCACTGCTGAATCTGAATACATTGATGTTGGATTGTGTTGTGCTCAGCTTCTATGGATGAAGCAAACTCTCAAGGACTATGGCATCAACACGAAGAATGTGCCACTCTTCTGTGATAACGAATGTGCCATCAAGCTCTCCAAGAATCCAGTTCAGCACTCGAAGACAAAACACATTCAGATCCGTCATCACTTTCTCAGAGATCATGTCAACAAGGAAGACATTGATATCATTCACGTCAACACTAAAGAGCAATTGTTAGATATCTTCACTAAGGCCTTGGATGAGAAAAGGTTTTGCAAGTTGCAGTGTGAGATAAATATCTTAGAATCCTCGAATGTCTTGTGAATGGACACACATCCTAACGCTTATGCATGTTGACGACTTAGATGTGCAACACACGAAGTAACGTATATCTTCAATTAATGAAGACTTACCCTCTGAGTGTGAATATATTAATGTGGAATTTGACTTCGGAGCGCCACGATAATTGTGTGATGTGTCTGGGTCTAATACTTCCTATACGGTGGGTAACGCCACCACCAAATTCTTATTGAAGTGTTTCTCTTGGTGTTACAATTGCAAAGTCTTCGCATTTGGATTGTCTTCAACATTGATTTGTCTTCATGATTTATCTTCACAATGTTGATTTAGATATATTTGTGTTCTGTCCTCTACAACATTCACTTATAGCTATGTCTTCACTCTTGAATCTTTTGATCTAAGTGAATGTGATCAGACCCTAACCTGTTCTATGCTTCTACCTCAACTCTATCTGTCCAAATCATATGCATTCTATTGAAGCCTATTGATTGTCTTCTCTGAGTCCTTGTCAGCAGATGACAATCAGACAAACCTTAATCTATCTTTAATGATGCATCATTATTTCCTGAAACCCGGTGAAGCCGGAATGACCACCCGACAATCCAGGCGTGCGTGGGAACATGGAACAACTTCCAATGTGTTGCATGTTTGCCACGTGTCCCTCAGATGTGAACCACCAGGGGCACCTGTGTAATTGCGATGTGTTGTCCCTTTCCTTATAAATACACATCACATCACGGTCAAAATCCTTCTCCCACCTCTACATCTCGCACAAACCCTAGTGCCACCGCTAGCTCTTGACGACGCCGGCGACGAAGTGCTTAGCTGCCGCGACCTCACCGACACCGTCCTCACGCCATCCATGGACCTCGTCTTCTCCGCCACCGCCATAGGTGTCTTCCATCGTCAAGTTAGGGCACGGGAGATTGAACTGCTCAACCTCCTACTCTGTTCCGTCTAGCAGTTCTTCGTGTGGTAATTAAAACTTACTTTCTACTGCCTTTTTTATCCGATAGATTCATCCTTCTTTACCAAAAGTGGTTTCTATGCCTACAAAATTGAATCTATTATGTTATGTATCTCATATCATGCCTAGTATATTCACCTATGCTTCACAACAAGTTAGATTCCTCACTTGTAACTATTCTTGGATTCATACAAATCTGGAACCAACTCTCAACAAATAAGTGAATGTCTTCGCGTTATGAGGTCAATATCTTCAAACTGAATTATCTTCAAAATCTTCTGAGAATGCATATGACCTCTTCCCCTTCCCTCGCACCTCTAATGCTGTCATAGGTACATTTCCGTGGGAGAATCCCTTGGTTCTCATAATCTGCATTCATTTGCAGAATTCTTACAATGTCACATCAATTCTCCTGAGCCAGTTCCTGTCTGACCAGCCGTCGGAAGCCTTTGCAAGTTCTGAAGCCATTCAGTTTAAACTTCATGGCCATAGAAAAGTCTGCTAGAAATGGTGGTACATAGCGCTATGGGAATACATCCAAAGATTTGCCACCTGATCTGTATGAAATGTACAAGACAGACACTAAAGAAACCTATGGTGAACGCAAAACTCGAATCTAATGGATTCGAAGATATTGGGCAGAGGAATGGTTTAAGTACAGATTCGTCACTGGTGAGTATGCCGAGAAGAATGCCATCAAGCGACCTTGG
>NW_025227101.1:0-3275 GCF_018294505.1 Triticum aestivum | reverse complement strand
CGTGCACCCCCAGATCCAGATCCAATCGGAGGTTGACCCCGATATTTTTGCCTAAGTCCCGGAATATTTTGACATTATCATGCCATATTCATCGCATCATATCTCTGCATCTTTAGCTCCGTTTTGTGCGTGTAATATGTCAAATTGTTCGCCTCAACGAGTAGTTCATTTCATTCTATTGCATCATGTTCATTTGAGTCCATCTTGATGCCTGAAAAATCGTTGCAAGAGTGCTTCATAATGTTGGCTGCTGTCTGTTAACAGAACATGCTCTTTTGTCATTTTTGCCATGATTGATGTGTGCATCCTATGAGGTTGAATTCTACATGTGTTTTGATCTATGCTATGTCTTCTTTACAGAGGTGCTTACCATGTATTTTTGTGATCAATGTGGTGACTAGCACAAGCATGCAAACTAGGCATCGTGATGTTGCTGATTTTAGTCCCTGTTCTGGTGTTATTTTGATGCCATGTAAACTTGATGCTACAGAGAGATCCATGCATATTTTGAGATACTTCAGTAAGGATGTTTTGGACATATGGTTATCCTCTAGCCGTTCATGCACCTGGTTCAAATTATGGAGTAGTCTAGCATGTCATTTTGGTTCTCTACTTTTGCTACAAAATGTTTCCTGTCAGATTGTTTACATGTTATTCAATTTTGCCAAGGTTGTTGTAGTTGATCCTTGCATGCTATGAGCTTGTTCTTGCCTTGGTTTGTTTCATAAACATGTATTCTTGCTAATGCTATGCTTATCTTGTCATGCAATGACTTGTGGTGAGTGAATCGAGCTTGTTAAGTAGGGTACTTGTTGTTGCTGTTTTGCTAGGCCGAATCTGTTATTTCGTGATGCCATGTAAACCGGCTGCTACAACTCATTCTATGCATAATCTGGAGATGTTCACTAAAGGTGTTTTGTTCTACATGTCATGCTCTATCCATCCATGCCCCTGGTTGCAATTATAGCTTGCTGTAGCTTGTTCATATCTTGCTCCAAAGTTGCTAAATAATGTTGCTGTCAGCCTGTTAACATTAAGGTCAGTTGTTACCATGATTGTTGCTAGTGTTCCATGCACCCTAGGTACTTGTTCTTTCCATGCTTAGCTTCACAAACATGTATTCTTACTGTTGGTTGCCTTGCCAT
Organism: Triticum aestivum; assembly: GCF_018294505.1. Lineage (NCBI taxonomy): Eukaryota > Viridiplantae > Streptophyta > Magnoliopsida > Poales > Poaceae > Triticum > Triticum aestivum. The sequence goes on along the minus strand of NW_025227101.1, from coordinate 2,130 downwards.
GCCATGTATTGCTCTGTGGTGAGTGTTACAAGCTCATCTACATGCCTACTTGTAGTTGTTCCTGCCATGTTTGAATCTGTATTATAACTTGCTATCTTTACATGGGTGCCATCATATTTTCTGCTCCTTTTTGGCTCATGGTCAGTAAGGGTCTTTTGTTCTATGCAATTAGTAGGTTCTTTCCATGCCTTTGTTTGCCATAATAAGTTCCTGTAGCATGTTGTTTGATAGCTCTAAACATTGCAACTTGATGTTATTTTCTGCAAAGTCTGAACTGTTATTATTTGCAATCTTGTCATGTGTGTTTCAGCATGTTCTAGTGATTTCTGGAGATAGCTCAGTGTTCATGTTTTGTTATGCCTTACCTATACATCATGCCCATGCCTTTTGTTTTCTTGTTGATGTCCTGTAGCATGTTGTTTTGATGCTTGCAAGATGCCTAGTTGCTGTTTTGGACAGATTGTTGCTATAACTTGCATAGTGTTTGTGTGTTGAACCGTTACTCCGTTTTGAGTGTGCTCTATACGAAACTTGCTTGTTTTTGTGTGTAGCTTCATATTATCATGTTTCATCCTTGTTTTTTTGTGTTTGCTTTATGTTTGAATGCATTTTGCATCAATGCCATGTTTAACTTGTTTTGCTCATATCTTCTAGGCCGTAGCTCCGAACTAAATGAACTTTATATGTAACTTGACTAGAATCTCGTGTAGATCATCTTGGTGCATCTTAACTTGCTGTTTAACAACTTGAACATAAGTTTTATTCAGATCTGGACCAATTTCGAAATTTGCATATGAGGACTTACCGGAATTGTTATATGTTGTTCTCGGCCTCATTTAAACTTGCCTTGATGTGTTGCTCTTGTTTGCATCATCCCTTGCCATGAGTAACCTCATCTAGATTCGTCATGCATCATGCTTGTTGTGCATCATGCCTTGTTCATGTGTGGTGTGTTTACTATGTTGTGTGCTTCTTCTCGATAGTTCTCGTTGCTATAACTTGTTTCATGTGTGTGTGTGTTGAACCGTTGCTCCGTTTTGAGTGTGCTCTATATGAAACTTGCTTAGATTTGCATGTAGCTTCATATTATCATGGTTCATCCTTGTTTTGTGGTGTTTGCTAGATGTTTGTATGCATTTTGCATCAATGCCATGTTTAACTTGTTTTGCTCATATCTTGTAGGCCGTAGCTCCGAACTAAATGAACTTTATATGTAACTTGACTAGAATCTCGTGTAGATCATCTTGGTGCATCTTAACTTGCTGTTTAACAAATTGAACATAAGGTTTATTCAGATCTGGACCAATTTCGGAATTTGCATATGAGGACTTACCGGAATTGTTATATGTTGTTCCCGGCCTCATTTAAACTTGCCTTATGTGTTGCTCTTGGTTGCATCATCTCTTGCCATGAGTAGCTTCATGTAGTCTTGTCTTGCAACATACTTGTTTGTGCATCGTGTCTTGTATATGTGTGGTGTGTTTACCATGTTGTGTGCTTCTTCTCGATAGTTCCCGTTTCGTTGCGATCATGAGGATTCGTTCGTCTACGCTTGGTTCGGCTTCATCCGTTCGTATTCTTCATGGATTCATTCTTCTTCCTTGCGGGATTTCAGGCAAGATGACCGCTACCCTGGATCTCACGACTATCATTGCTATGCTAGTTGCTTCGTTCTATCGCTTTGCTGCGCTACCTATCACCTGTTTATCAAGCCTCCCATATTGCCATGAACCTCTAACCTTTGACATCTGTCCTATGCAAACCATTGTTTGGCTATGTTATCGCTTTTGCTCAGCCCCTCTTATAGCGTTGCTAGTTGCAGGTGAAGTTGAAGATTGCTCCATGGTGGACATGATTATGTTGGGATATCACAATATCTCTTATATTATTAATGCATCTATATATTTGGTAAAGGGTGGAAGACTCGGCCTTATGCCTGGTGTTTTGTTCCACTCTTGCCTCCCTAGTTTCCGTCATACCGGTGTTATGTTCCCGGATTTTGCGTTCCTTACGCGGTTGGGTGATTTATGGGACCCCCTTGATAGTTCGCTTTGAATAAAACTCCTCCAGCAAGGCCCAACCTTGGTTTTACCATTTGCCTCACCACCACCTATACGTTTCCCTTGGGTC
>NW_025227100.1:0-3519 GCF_018294505.1 Triticum aestivum | reverse complement strand
CGGTGTTGTAAGTCCTTACTCCTCCTGCCTTGAACTGATTGGTATTGTGATGTGTTCATTTAACTACTTGGTTTGTAGCTAATGTCAGTTACTCTATTCACTTTTATACACAGTTGTCTTAACGTATCATTTCACCTTACATGGTTTAAAAGAGATGAATGATATTCTTTTGGTCTTGTTCTGTAATCTAGTTTTTATGTTCACATGCGCACACAATGATAAAATAGCATGTTTGTTTTATATCTGTTTGCCCATGATATGAATGATGTCATACTATGTTCATCCTACTTTAAACCATGTCTCTTTATCCTTAGATGTCAATGAATGTGAAATAGACAATACAGTAGGCATGCTACATGGACATATGTTCCGAAAGTGATTTAATTATGTACTCCCTCTGTTCTCAAATGTAAGTCTTTCTAGATATTCCAACAAATGACTACATACGGAGCAAAATGAGTGAATCTACACTCTAAAATATGTCTACATACATTCGTATGTTGTAGTCTATTTGAAATGTCTAAAAAGACTTATATTCAGGAACGGAGGGAGTAGTTGGCACTACAATACACGCTAATGTATTACAATAGTTCACCAAAATAAGTTATGTATAAACGTTTAACTTATCTGTACACTAATCTACAAGTTCAAACTTTCAGGAAGCTATGGAAGAAATGATTGAACAGCCACAACCACCTAAAGGTGACAAGGCTACTACAGGCACAATGTCACCTCTTGCTGCAGTGCGTCAGTATCTCTCCACTAACAGTGCAAAAAGCACCTTCCTGCGTAATTCTTGGTTGGTTGTCAAGGTAACCTCGTCCGAATTGCCTACTAAACAAAATCTTCCTGCTAGACAGAGTGATATATCTGTGCTCCAGACACAAGTCCAATCCCTAATGGAGGTTGTTCGGAAACAAGAATAGTGGTTGAGAAATGTCGTCAAGATATGAATGGTTTTGAAACCATACTATCAAAAATTTGCTTCGTTGTTCAAGAGAAATGGTGGAAAAAAGGTGGAGATCGTGCTGCTCCATCAGATTCTACAGCCTGAAACATTAGCACTCAGGTCAAATGATCTGGGCTTCTATACATCTGATGGTGCTTTTATCTGGAAGGACTGTAAACTTTATGCCAATAGGCCTTTTGTTGTATGGTTGCAATTTATTTTGTTGTGATACAACATTTATGATGCTGCCACAGGCTGCAGTATTTACGACGCTATTTTTGTATAGTGTAGGTTTATCTTAGTAATGTATTCGGCCGAAAGCTTCGTAGGAGCCCAACATGCCAACATTCGTCGGGCCCATTCCAATTGGGCTAAAAAAGATAACGGGCAGAAATTGGCATGTAGCCCACTAAAAATATATGGGCCTAAATCATCATAAGCTTTCATATTTTTCTGGTAGGCATGTGCCCATAGTGGGCCTTTAATAGGCCTAAACATAATTTGGGCCCTCAGTAAAAATAGGCCATTTACAGGTGTAAATATCTCGAGCCCATAAAAAACATGGGCCTTTAATAGACCGAAAGTGAGATTGGGCCCTGATTGTGCCAAATAGCCCACTGGACTTAGCAGGCCGAAATAGTGGCCCATTTACGATGCGGATCTTTGACAGGCCTAAATTCGGACGGGCCGTAAATGTGCTGACCTAATACACGGGCCTTTAACAGGGCGGAACTTCGGTTGGGCTAGATTATCGTCATTTTTATATGGGCCGTTAATGGGCCTGATATGACGTTGGGCCACATATGGCCCATGGTTTATGTCCGGTGTTAACAGGCAGAAAATGACAACAGGCCGAAATTTGCCCAAATCTATAGTGGGCCTCTAACAGGCCGAATGTCAGACATGGCCGAATATGACCCAAATCCTTCATGGTCGTTTATGGGCCAAAAGTTTTGATGGCCTGTAAATGGGCCCAAATTAAGTTGGACCTTCAATAGGCCGGAAATACACCGGGCCGTAATTCAGCCCAATTACTTAGCAGACTGTTAATGGGCCAGAAGTGACCATGGGTTGCGTTGATGACAAGTTTAGGACAGGCTGTTGACGGGCCGATTTAACAGAGAATGTTGGGCCTTTAGCTGGGCCGGCCCATTATGGTCTGTAGAATCTTGTTGGCCTTTAGCTGGGCCGACCCATTGTGGTCCGCAAAATCTTGTGGGCCTTTAGCTGGGCCGGCCCATTATGCTCTGCAAAATCATGTGGGCCTTTAGCTAGGCCGGCCCATTATGGTCCGCTAAATCTTATGGGCCTTCGGCTGTGCCGGTCCATTTAAACTTTGTGGGCCACTTTTGGGTCGATCCACGTGTCAACATATCATAGGCCCATCTCGATCGTTGGATGAGTGACACCTATGCCAACTCGGAGCTGACGCGTGGATCCGTCAGCCAATGAGAATTTACACGTGGAAAATCAGCATTGGTCGTGGCTGTTAACGGGTTATCGGATCCAAAATCCGACCCGATAGCTTAACGGCGTTCCATTACGGTGGATGCCACATGTCGGTCACCCTTGACGAAAGCACTTCTGTGATGCGTGATTTATCGTCATGGAAGTGGACACTTCCGTGATGATAATTTTGGTAATGTCATGGCACACTTCTACGACAGCACATGTATGACTACCTTGATTTTTCATAAAATCATTATGGATGTACATGCATGACAGAAAACGCGACCTACTGTGACAAACACGTATCATCACGGAAGTCTATTTTTTGGTAGTGTGGGCTGGCGACCGGGGGCCGGAAGGTCTGGGCGGGCCGGAGGTTCCGGGGACCGGAAGGTCCGGGCAGGTTCCGGGCTAACCAGAGAGTTGGCACGCCCGGGCTGGTCGATGTCGTCGGAGGCCGGAAGCTCCGGGTAGGCCGGACGTTCTGGGGGCCGGAAGTTCCAGGCTCTGACCGGAAGTTCCGGGCTCTGACCGGAAGTTCCGGGATGTCCAGAGAGTTGACGCTTGTCATTTCTTCTTCAGCTCTCAGCTCCATGGCTTGAGTGTTGTACCTGATCACGCATAGCATCTCAGACTTAGGCAGTAGCCATGTCTTAGTGGAAGAAAAGGGGAACTCAAGTAGGAGTGATGTCACCTTGGATTGAATAGCACGAGCCCTTGCTCTTGTCGTGGGTCCACTTGGAGCTTGGATAGTCGAGGTGGTGTTCATGGGGATGATCACGTGATGCTCTGCATCACATGGTAAGATGCAACACGCAAACAAATGACATGGCAACGACAGCGAATAACTAGAAGACACCTGGCGCATCGAATTCGGGGTGTTACAGCCTGCTCCCTCCTCCCCGCAGCCGGCTATGCTGCCGCGCAGGCCTCATAGCCCCACCGTACTCCCATCGCTGGCCTAGCCATCCCTCTACACACCCACACCTGTTGTTCTTCTCCGGCGAGGGCAGACGAACTAGTAAACCCTCGTATAGTTGTACTCCCCTCCGCGTGGGAAACAACTGCCGAGTCTCCCCTGGCTCCATGTCATTCCCTTCCTAGGCCTCCCCGTCATCCAT
>NW_025227099.1:0-4349 GCF_018294505.1 Triticum aestivum | reverse complement strand
CTCACAAATTCATTAGGATCTCCTAATTTGGGAGAATGTTTGAAGTTCCAGAAGTATACTTTTGATACAGATTACTACAGACTATTCTGTTTTTGATAGATTCTATTTTCTATGTGTTGTTTGCTTATTTTGATGAATCTATGAGTAGTATCGGAGGGTATGAACTATAGAGAAGTCGGAATACAGTAGATATTACACCAATATGAATTTAGAATGAGTTCACACAGTAACTAAGTGGTGATTTATTTTCTTATACTAACGGAGCTTACGAGTTTTCTGTTGAGTTTTGTGTTGTGAAGTTTTCAAGTTTTGGGTAAAGATTCGATGGACTATGGAATAAGGAGTGTCAAGAGCCTAAGCTTGGGGATGACCAAGGAACCCCAAGGTAATATTCAAGGACAACCAATAGCCTAAGCTGGGGATGCCCCGGATGGCATCCCCTCTTTCGTCTTCATCCATGGAGCTATATTTTTATTCACCACATGATATGTGTTGTGCTTGGAGCGTCTTGTATGATTTGAGTCTTTGCCTTTTAGTTTAACACAATCATCCTTGCTGTACACACCTTTTGGGAGAGACATACATGATTCGGAATTTATTAGAATACTCTATGTGCTTCACTTTTATCTTTTTAGCTAGATAATTTTGCTCTAGTGCTTCACTTATATCTTTTTAGAGCATGGCGGTGGTTTTATTTTGTAGAAATTATTGAACTCTCATGCTTCACTTATATTATTTTGAGAGTCTTTTAGAAGAGCATGGCATTTGCTTTGGTTATAAAATTAGTCCTAATATGACAGGCATCCAAGTTGGGTATAATAAAAACTATCATATAGAGTGCATTGAATACTATGAGAAGTTTGATACTTGATAATTGTTTTGAGATATGAGGATGGTGATATTAGAGTCATGCTAGTTGAGTAGTTGTGAATTTGAGGAATACTTGTGTTGAACTTTGTGATTCCCGTAGCATGCACGTATGGTGAACTGTTATGTGATGAAGTTGGAGCATGATTTATTTATTGATTGTCTTCCTTATGAGTGGCGGTCGGGGACAAGAGATGGTCTTTTCCTACCAATCTATCCCCCTAGCATGCGCTTCGTACTTCGTTTCAATAACTTGTAGATTTTTGCAATAAGTATATGAGTTCTTTATGATTAATGTTGAGTCCATGGATTATACGCACTCTCATCCTTCCACCATTGCTAGCCTCTCTTGTGCCGCACAACTTTCGCCGGTACCATACACCCACCATATACCTTCCTCAAAACAGCCACCATACCTACCTATTATGGCATTTCCGTAGCCATTCCAAGATATATTGCCATGCAAATTTCCACCGTTCTGTTTAATATGACACGCTCCAGCATTGTCATATTGCCTTTGCATGATCACATAGTTGACATCGTATTTGTGGCAAAGCCACCTTGATAATTCTTTCATACATGTCACTCTTGATTCATTGCATATCCCGGTACACCGCCAGAGGCATTCACATAGAGTCATATTTTGTTCTATGTATTGAGTTGTAAGTAAATAGAAGTGTGATGATCTTCATCATTAGAGCATTGTCCCAAGTGAGGAAAGGATGATGGAGATTATGATTCCCCCACAAGTCGGGATGAGACTCCGGACTTAGTTAAAAATAAAAGAGACCAAAGAAGCCCAAATAAAAAAAGAGAGGCCAAAGAAGCCCACCAAAATAAAAAAATAAAAAAATGAGAGAAAAAGAGAGAAGGGGCAACATTACTATCCTATTCCACACTTGTGCTTCAAAGTAGCACCATGGTCTTCATGATAGAGAGTCTCCTTTGTTGTCACTTTCATATACTAGTGGGAATTTTTCATTATAGAACTTGGTTTGTATATTCCAATGATGGGCTTCCTCAAAATGCCCTAGGTCTTCGTGAGCAAGCAAGTTGGATGCACACCCACTTAGTTTCTTTTGTTGAGCTTTCTTACACTAATAGCTCTAGTGCATCCGTTGCATGGCAATCCCTACTCACTCACATTGATATATATTAATGGTCATCTCCATAGCCCGTTGATACGCCTAGTTGATGTGAGATTATCTTCTCCTTCTTTGTCTTCTCCACACCCACCATTCTATTCCACATATAGTGATATGTTAATGGCTCACACTCATGTATTGCGTGAAGATTTAAAAGGTTTGAGAACATCAAAAGTATTTAAAAATTTCTTGGCTTGTCATCGGGGTTGTGCATGATTTAAATATTTTGTGTGATGAAGATAGAGCATAGCCAGACTACATGATTTTGTAGGGATAGGTTTCTTTGGCCATGTTATTTTGAGAAGACATGATTACTTTGTCAGTATACTTGAAGTATTATTACTCTTATGTCAATATTAAACTTTTATCTTGAATCATTTGGATCTGAACATTCATGCCACAATAAAGAAAATTACATTGAGAAAAATGCTAGGTAGCATTCGACATCAAAAATTCTGTTTTATCATTTACCTACTCGAGGACGAGCACGAATTAAGCTTGGGGATGCTTGATACGTCTCCAACGTATCTATAATTTTTGATTGTTCCATGCTATTATATTACCTATTTTGGATGTTTATGGGATTTATTATACAAATCTATATTAGTTTTGGGACTAACCTATTAACTGGAGGCCCTGCCCAAATTGTTGTTTTCTTGCCTATTTCAGTGTTTCGAAGAAAAGGAATATCAAACGGAGTCCAAATGGAATGAAACCTTCGGGAGAGTTATTTTTGGAACGGAAGCAATCCAGGAGACTTGGAGTAGATGTCAGGGAAGCTTCGAGGAAGCCACGAGACAGGGAGGCACGCCCTACCCCCGGGGCGCGCCCCCACCCTCGTGGGCCCCTCATGGCTCCCCTGATCAACTTCTTTCACCTATATATATCCATATACCCCGAAAACATCCAGGAGCACAATAGATCAGGAGTTCCCCCGACTGACTTCTTTCACCTATATATATCAATATACCCCGAAAACATCCAGGAGCACAATTGATCAGGAGTTCCGTCGCCGCAAGCCTCTGTAGCCACCAAAAACCTCTGCACTTCACTACAAAAAAAATACACTTCCATGATGATACGTGTTTGTCACAGTAGGTCGCGTTTTTTGTCATGCATGTACATCCATGACGATTTTATGTGACAGAATCAAGATAGTCATACCTGTGCTGTCATAGAAGTGTTCCATGACATTACCAAAATTATCATCACGGAAGTGTCCGCTTCCATGACGATAAATTGCGCGTCACAGAAGTGCTTTCGTCAAGGGTGACCGACACGTGGCATCCACCATAACGGAACGTTGTTAACCTATCGGGTCGGGTTTTGTATCCGATAACCCGTTAACAACCCCGACCAATGGGGATTTTCCACGTGTAAAACCATCATTGGCTAGAGGAAACACGTGTCGGCTCATCATTGGGACAGATGTCATCCACTCATTGGAGAGAAGGCGCCTATGATACGTCGACACATGGCATGTCCCAAAAGTGGCCCATTCCTATGAAAAGGTCGGCCCGTTTGACTTGGTCAAAAGGTGGTGGGCCGGCCCATGGAAAGCCTGTTAACGGTCTGTTCGCATATAGCCCATTTACAGCCCGCAAACCCAAGGTCTGTTACACCCTATCCGAATTAGGCCCGGTAGCGTCATCTGAGCCATCTAATATGATTCCAGCATGTTTTCACTTCTGGCCCATGTATGGCCCATGGCGTCTTTCGGCCCATATGAGGCCCTTTGTAACTCTTGGCCCATTAATGGCCCGTCGTGAAACTGACCCGTAATGAAAAGTGTATCACTTTACACCCATTAACGGCCCGTGGTGAAACTGGCCCGTAATGGACAGTGTATCACTTTATACCCATTAACGGCCCGTTATTCCGTTGGGCCGTTTCCAGCCCAAGTTATCTTTCGGCCTTCTGAGGGCCCATTTATTCTTGGGCTCATTTGCAGCATTTGGTTACTTACGGGCCGTTACTGTCATTTTCTACTTGTGGGCCAAATTCAGCCCGTCGTTACAGTCGGCCCGTTTGTGGACCGTTAATCTATTGGGCCATTTTCATAGCATCACTAAATACGGCCTATTAACGGCCCGTTATGGTCAGCCCATAAAATGTACGATTTCCATTAAAGGAGCATCTATGACCCATTAAAGGCCCGTACAAGACCCATAAAAGAGTCGGCCCTTACAAGGCCCATGGATCATACTAGATGTAGAAGGCCCATGGATCCTACGAGACGTAGAAAGCCCATGGATCCTACGAGATGTAGAAGGCCCATGGATCCTACGAGACGTAGAAAGCCCATGGATCCTACGAGACGTAGAAGGCCCATGGATC
>NW_025227098.1:0-4457 GCF_018294505.1 Triticum aestivum | reverse complement strand
GGTACACCGTGCCACGTACCTACCGCATCATAGCCCACCCCTACGGTCAGCGCTGTCCACGGCCTCCAGTAGGCTACAAACACCAGAAACTACTTGCAACTCCTGGACAGAGGACTAGGGTGAATAAGAAGTCGAGCGGGGTCATATTTCAGGGCCCAATGCATGGTAGTAGTTGTATCTTAAATCACACATAAAGATCTCAGTGCTTAAGGTCGGCTTCAATGAAACAACCCACCATGTACTCCTACATGGCCTTTCATCGATACCTTTACCCAAAACGTGTTCACCACATCAATCTCATTACCGGCATGATTATTTCACTCTAGCCCATCACCCAGATGAACCAGACCTGACACGACTCTAAGCATAGCAGGCACAACAAGGTAGGAACAACACATACATATGGCTCAAACAACTCCTACACATGCTAGTGGGTTTCATCTAGTTACTGTGGCAATGACAGGTCATGTAGAGGAAATGGGTTCAACTACCGTAGCACACAGCAGTTTCAAATGTGTTGTCTTAATGCAGTAAAAGAGAGCAGGTGCGAGAACATGGGATTGTATCGATATGATCAAATGGTTGGTTTGCTTGCCTGATGGGTCGATGCACTGATATTGTTCTTCGTTGGGGTAATCACGATACTCCTCAGGGGCAGGACCTGCCGCAGAGAGCACCGATACACAACATCACCAAACAATATGCAACAATATGATGCATGCATGAAACATGGCAATATGGGTGTGTTGAGCTAATGCAACTAAAACCAGATGGGTTTGAACCATTTTGAATCAAAGATTCAAGTTTCAAACTCATACATGGCCCTTATAAGTGCTTAATCTAGTTCTGATCCAAACATCTGGTTAGCTTGCTTAAACATGCATGAAACCAGCACAGATGGACAGATTGGATTTTTCTGATCATTTTTCATATATAAAACTTTGCATTTGGAGTTACAGATGATTTACTATGAATTTTTGAAGTTTGGGGGATTTTCTGGAATTTATAAATCATTCTGGATTTATTTTAATTCCAGAAAAGGATTACTGCGTCAGCATGATGTCATGCTGACCTCAGTAGGTCAATAGGCCGGTCCAGGTCAAACTGACTAGTGGGTCCCGCATGTCAGTAGTTAATTATACTAACTGAATTTAGTTTAAACTAATCTGGGTTAATTAGCAGAGGGAGCCCCACTTGTCATAGACTCAGGGGAGTCATCCTGGACCCACCCTAGTCAAAGTCAAGGTCACACACGCCGGCGTCTAGCCGCCGGCGAGGCCGAACGCGGCGGCGAGAGTGGTTTTGGGCACTCCGGCGACCAAATGGGCAGCAGAGAGCATCTACAGGTAGCTGGGACCGAGCCGCAGCTCTTGGTGGCGGTGGTTGAGCTCGGGGTGGCCGAAGACGTCGCCGGCGACGACTTTGGCGATTGCCGGAGTCGGGTGAAGACGAATCCGAGACTACGGAGCACGTCGAGGCACGTGGTGAGGTGTGTTGGGCCCCTGGGGACGCGGTGAGTGCGCTAGACAGGGTGGGGTGGCCGGTGGTTAGACGGAGACACGTCGGTGACGAGCTCCGCGGTGGCGCGTGCGGTTGAGCTACGTGTGCTCGCGGTGGTGCACGAGAGAGAGAAAGGGAAGGGGGAGGAGGTAGCCAAGCTCACGGTGATCTCGAGGGAGCAGACGACGTGGTCGGGGATGAGCTAGTGCGGCGGCGACGGTGAAGGGGATCTCCGGCGGTGGCGAGGTCGAACGAGGTCGGGGTGGTGGCTTCAGGGCAAGCGAGTGCTCGGGGCTCGGCTTGTTCGAAGGAGCGGAGGGCGGCGAAGCTCCTGGACACGGTGGCGCAGCGCGGGGTTGACGGAGAACGCGACTACGGCGAGGGTGCGGCGGCGGTGGCGTCGGCCATGGCGCGGGAGAGCGAGGGAAAGGTGCTGGGGGGAGGAGCTGGTGTCTGCGAGGTCAGGGAGAGGGAGGGGGGTCGATCCCCGTCATCAGCTCGACGAGGGGAGCGGCGAGGCGGCGGGCAGCTGCGTGGCACGCATGCTGTGCACGCCGTCGAGCAGCTGCCTGCCTGCCTGGCCAAGCCAAGCAGCTCGCTGGAGCGGTGGCTGGGCTGGGCTGGCAGGTGGGCCTGCTAGGTGGCGCCAGGTAAATCTTTCCCTACTTCCTGTTTTTTTATATTCTACAGGTTTGTTGCATTTATTAAAAATACCTAGACAACTCCTAAAATCACCAAACTGCACCTGGTCCTTAGTTGGAATAATTCCAGCATGGAACATTTTAGTTTGGGAATATTTGAGCATTTGAAATATTTTATAAATTTTAAATGCCCAAATTCAAATATTTATGACTTAATTCAAAGACCTTAGGATGACCTAGAAAATTGTGCATCACTTTTGGCAGAGGTTCTGAACCAAGACAAAAATGATGGACATTTTGGAAGGGCATTTCAGGTTCATTGAAAATATTTTTAGTAAACCCTAGTTGGATTCGGAGGGGGCTGGGGGTTCTGTCATCCCCATTTCAAGTTTCTGTTGAGAAAAATAGACATGATGCAACACTCTAATGCATGAACTAGCTAGGGTGTGACAACTCACCCCCACTCAAAAGAATCTCGTCCCGAGATTTAGGTTCCTCCGGAAAGAAGGCGGGGTACTCAAGTCGAAGACGATCCTCCCTTTCCCAAGTTGCTTCCTTCTCAGAATGGTGCGACCATTGAACCTTGAGAAACTTGATATTATGACGTCGAGTGGTACGCTCGGCTTGATCGAGGATACGAACGGCGTACTCTCGATACGTGAGGTTATCTTGAAGATCAAGCGTTTCGTGGTCCACTCCACGGATAGGATCCGAGAAGCAACGCCTGAGTTGAGAAACGTGGAAGACGTCGTGGACTCTGGAGAGATGCGGAGGTAGTTCCAATTGGTAGGCAACTTCTCCTCGTTTAGCGAGAATGCGAAAGGGTCCAATGTAGCGAGGAGCCAATTTGCCTTTGATACCGAAACGATGGGTTCCCTTCAAAGGAGTAACCCGAAGGTAAGCCTTCTCGTCAACATCAAAAGTCATATCCTTATGTTGTCGGTCGTATTGACTCTTTTGACGAGATTGGGCTGTTTTCAACTTTTCACGAACAATGCGAATTTGCTCTTCTGCTTCCTGGATCATGTTCGGGGCAAAGAATTGTCTTTCCCCGGTTTTTGACCAGTTAAGAGGCGTTCCACACCTTCGTCCATAGAGAACTTCAAAAGGGGCTTAACCCAAGCTAGATTGATAGCTATTGTTATAAGCAAATTCAGCAAATGAAAGGCATTTCTCCCAATCCATTCCGAATGAGATAACAGAAGCTCGAAGCATATCATCTAGAATCTGGTTGACACGTTCTACTTGACCACTTGATTGAGGGTGAAAGGCAGTGCTAAAGGAAAGGCGGGTTCCCATAGCATTTTGGAAACTTTCCCAAAATCAAGAGGTAAAGAGACTTCCTCGATCCGAGTTAATTTCCAGTGGAACACCATGGAGAGACACTATTCGGGAGATGTACAAGTCTGCTAATTGACTAGCGGTTATACTCTCGTGAACAGGTAAGAAATGGGATACTTTGGAAAGATGATCGACAACGACGAAGATAGCGTTATTCCCTCTCTTGGTCCTGGGAAAACCGGTAATGAAATCCATACCAATTTTGTCCCATTTCCATTCAGGAATAGCTAAGGGTTGAAGGGTGCCAGCAGGCCGTTGATGCTCTGCTTTTACACGACGACAGACGTCGCAACTAGCAACAAACTGAGCAATGTCTCTCTTCATCCTAGTCCACCAGAACCTCTGGCGTAGGTCGTGATACATCTTAGTACTACCGGGATGAATGGTGAGAGGAGATTCATGAGCCTCCTTAAGGATCAACTGCCGTAGATGCTGGTTCTTGGGAACCACTAAACGGTTCTGAAAGTACACAACACCATGATCATTTGTGGAGAAACATCTAGCACCTCCGCTAGCAATGTTCTCCTTGATCCTAGATTTCCCTTTATCTCGCTTTTGGGCAGCGATAATTTGATCCGTAAGAGTAGGTTTCGCCACCAAGGTGGAAAGGAATCCTTGAGGAACAATGTGAAGGTTAAGCTTCCGAAATTCCTCATGGAGAAGCGGTTGACTTTGTTGTAACATCATATTTTTGCAATAAGATTTACGACTTAGCGCATCAGCCATGACGTTGGCCTTTCCTGGGGTGTAAGTTATCCCTAAGTCGAAATCTGTGATCAACTCAACCCAACGTCTTTGCCTGAGATTCAGATCCGGTTGGGTGAAGATGTACTTCAGACTTTGGTGATCGGTGAAGATTTCGCAACGATTACCGAGGAGGTAATGTCGCCAGGTTTTAAGTGCATAGACTACAGCTGCAAGCTCTAGATCATGAGTAGGATAATTCTCCTCATGTGGGTGCAATTGCCGTGAAGC
>NW_025227097.1:0-4500 GCF_018294505.1 Triticum aestivum | reverse complement strand
GGTGGTCTTGCTGGTCTTGTTTTACCATTGTCGAAATGTCTTGTAAACCGAGATTCCGAGACTGATCGGGTCTTCCCGGGAGAAGGAATATCCTTCGTTGACCGTGAGAGCTTGTGATGGTCTAATTTGGGACACCCCTGCAGGGTATAAACTTTCGAGAGTCGTGCCCGCGGTTATGTGGCAGATGGGAATTTGTTAATGTCCGGTTGTAGATAACCTGACACCAGATTCGAAGTAAAACGCATCAACCGCGTGTGTAGCCTTGATGGTCTCTTTTCGGCGGAGTCCGGGAAGTGAACATGGTCTTGGGTTATGTTTGGACGTAAGTAGTTTCAGGATCACTTCTTGATCATTGCTAGCTTCACGACCGTTCCGTTGCTTCTCTTCTCGCTCTTATTTGCGTATGTTAGCCACCATATCATGCTTAGTCACTGCTGCAACCTCACCACTTTACCCCTTCCTTACCCATTAAGCTTTGCTAGTCTTGATACCCATGGTAATGGGATTGCTGAGTCCTCATGGCTCACAGATTACTACAACAACAGTTGCAGGTGCAGGTTATATGATGATCATGACGCCAGAGCGATGTTTACTTGTTTTGGAGTTCTTCTTCTGCTTCTTCTTCGATCAGGGGATAGGTTCCAGGTCGATAGCCTGGGCTAGCAGGGTGGATGTTGTTGAGTTTCTGTTTGTGTTTCATCCGTAGTCGTATGATGCTCTGATGTATTGTGATGTTGTATTCTTGCGGCATTTGTATGCCTTGTATGTATCCCCATCCATTATGTAATATTGATGTAATGATATCCACCTTGCAAAAGTGTCTCAATATGCGGTTCTATCCTTGGTGGGACCTTCGAGCCTCTTTAGGATAGTATCGCATATTGGGTGTGACAACTACGTTAGCCTTACCGGGATGATAGTGCAACCTCATATCATAATCCTTGATGAGATCCAACCATCTCCTCTGCCTGAGATTTAACTCCTTCTGCGTAAAGATATACTTCAAACTCTTGTGATCCGTGTACACCTCACAATGGTTTCTAATGAGAAAATGTCTCCATGTCTTCAACGCATGCACTACGACTGCTAACTCCAAATCGTGTGTAGCATAATTCAACTCATGGGGTTTAAGCTGTCATGAGGCATATGAAACAACTCTTCCCTCCTGCATCAGCACTACTCCAAGTCCTCGACGAGAAGCGTCGCAATACACTTGATAATCCTTGTGTTGATCTGGAAGAATCAACACTGGGGCTGTAACTAAACGTTTCTTCAACTCCTAAAGACTAGCCCCACATTCCTCAGCCCATTTGAAGTTGGTGTCTTTCTTCAACAACTCCGTCATGGGCTTTGCAATCTTAGAGAAATTCTCAATGAACCTCCGGTAGTATCCTGCGAGTTCCAGAAAACTCCGGATCTCTCCAACTGACATGGGTGCTTCCCAATTTGTCACAGTGACAACCTTGGTGGGGTCTAATGCTATTCCTTCTCCGGATATAACATGTCCAAGGAATCCAACTTCCTTCAACCAAAACTCACACTTGCTGAACTTGGCATATAACTGATGTTCTTTGAGCTTCCCTAGTACCAAACGCAAATGCTCCTTATGCTCCTCTTCATTCTTCGAGTAGACCAATATGTCATCAGTGAACACCACAACGAACTTATCCAAAAACTCCATAAACACCTTGTTCATCATGTTCATGAAATATGCAGGTGCGTTAGTCAGACCAAATGACATAACGGTATACTCATATAGCCCGTACCTTGTGGTAAAAGCTGTCTTAGGTATATCCTGCTCTCGAATCTTCAGATGGTGGTTTCCTGATCGCAGATCGATCTTGGAAAATACTTTAGCTCCTTGCAGCTGATCAAACAAATTGATCATCGACAGTGGGTACTTGTTCTTGATCATTACTTCATTTAATCCTTGATAATCGACAACCATCCTCAACGATCCATCCTTATTTTCCACTAGAAGCACTGGTGATCCCCAAGGTGAAGAACTTGGGCGAATATAGCCTTTATCCAGTAACTCCTTAATCTGCTTCTTAATTTCCTCCAAATCCTTTGCGGTCATCCTGTACGGTCTCTTAGATATTGGCCCTGTGCCTGGCAAAAGCTCAATCAAAAACTCAATGTCTCTATTCGATGGCATGCCTGGCAACTCTTCTGGAAATACATTAGGGAAATCCTTCACAACTAGTACTTCCTCCTGTACAACTCCTGATAAGGAATTCAGTTGAGTCCTCTTCAGCACATGCTGGGATACATACTTAATCCTCCTTCCTTCTGGGGTGGTGAGCATAATCGACTTACTGGCGCAATCGATGTTCCCTCCGTACATCGATAGCCAATCCGTACCCAAAATCACATCCAAACCTTGCAACTCCAGAATTATCAGGTCTGAGGGGAAAACATGCCTACCTATGGTCAATGGCATCTGAAAACATCCTTGGCTTGCCATATGCTCCGCTCCCGGCGAGCTTACTAACATAGGTGTTCTAAGAACTTTGGTGGGCAACTTATACTTATCCACAAATCCCCTTGATATGTATGAATGCGATGCACCAGTATCAAAAAGAATGATTGCAGTAAATGACTTAACCAAAAACTTACCTATTATGCATCTAGTTGCACTTCAACCTCCTCCATGTTAACGTGGTTCACTTGTCACCTGTTGAAAGGGTTGGGCTTCTTCCCAGAGCTTCCATTGCCATTTCCATTCTTAGCTTCAGAACACTCCGTGGCGTAATGTCCATTCTTCCCGCACTTGAAACAAGTAATGTGACTTAGGTCCTTCTTGGTGGGCGTTGCTGGGTTGGAACGGTTCTGGCCATTGCTTCCTCCATTCCCATTCCCATTCTTGGGGCTACTATGTTTATGCAAACTTCCTCCATTGGAATTACGGCGTCCATGGTTATGGTGAATGTGTCCTCCCGAGTTCGGGGTAAAACGGGGTCTCTGCTGAGCTCCTGAATTGTACTTCCCTTGTCCATACTTCCTCTTGCGGTTGTCAATCTGCTGATGCTTCCCTTCAATCATGAGAGCTCTATCTACCAACTTCTGGTAGTTGTTGAAGGTTGCCACCATCAACTACATGCTCAGCTCATCATTCAGTCCTTCCAGAAACTTCTCCTGCTTAGCGGCATCCGTAGCGACGTCATCTGGGGCATAACGTGCTAACTTACTAAAATGTAGCGACCAGACCTCAAACAGTCTGATCTCTGTGCATCAGTGTCATCCCTGGATCAGTAATGCTGAAACGCACAGTACTCAAAGGATTTATAACAGAGTAGCAATCACACACTTATTACATCGAATGTCTCAAAAGAGAACTTATTACAATAAGTATGGCTTAAGGCCATCTAATAACGATAACAACAGAAGGCTTGGAATATAAGTGAGTCCGTCAACTCCAATGGCCTCACTGAGTATAGAACCACGACCTAAAGGTACCTTACTCGTCGTCTGAAAAGTCTGCAACATGAACGTTGCAGCCCGAAACGGGTCAGCACATGGAATATGCTGGCAATGTAACACATAGAGAGTAATGAAAGAACAAAGCTATACTACATGCATATATGGCTGGTGGAAAGCTCTATGGTTATAGTTTTTGCGTAAAGCCAATTTTTCCCTACTGCAAAGGAATAAACTTTATTTAACTATCAATGTGGTTGTTAAACATTTAGAGTGTAGACACCCTCTCAATCCCAATTAAACATCATCATTAAAAACCCAACAATATTAATTAAAAGTAACATGATGAGATTCACATGATAATCCAAGTACTAGATATTCAAAATGTCCATAACCGGGGACACGGCTAACCATGATTAGTTTATACACTCTGCAGAGGTTTGCGCACTTTCCCCACAAGACTCGATCTCCTTCATTGAGATTCTCGCACTACAGGGTGTTTGAGAAATGGATGACCGAGACATAGTCTTTCAGAAGCGCTAGCACCTTACGATTGGGTAGAGCGTTACACCTACTTTCCCCTACATCTGCTAGTCTACCACTGTAAGAGTTCGCACGACCTAATCAACTATGCTAGAGCCCATAGTAGCATGTGGCTGCACACGGAAGTTTCTAGCATGAATAATCTAATGATCCCTTTGAGCCTGGGTGGCGGTCCATAAAGAAAACAGGCAATCGCTGGAATACCTAGGTGCCTCAATCCACCCAGATGTGTATTAAAGTTGCCACCTTAAATAAACCATTAACTTAACAATTCTCACATCTGTCATGGATACACTCACCCAATCCACGTCTACTAGCATAGCATGGCATAATAAGCAAACGTAGAGGTAACTCCCAAGGGTTTGATAATAAAACAGGTAATAGGTACTACCTCATCTACTTCCCAAAACCCACATATTAATCAGATCCTAATCATGCAATTGTTTGGGGATTGATCTAATGCAATAAAACTGGGTAGTAAAGAGGTATGATCAAAGTGTTACTTGCCTTGCTGATGATCCATGAAACCTAGAGATT
>NW_025227096.1:0-4596 GCF_018294505.1 Triticum aestivum | reverse complement strand
TGGAGCGCAACACAGTTAGTTCCTCGACCAACAGGGCTTCGGATAATGCCTCGAGGGCCAGTGCGGCTGTCTCATTTTCGGCGCGGAGCGCTGTGTCCGGATCACTAGCAAGAGTGATGATTCCGTTGGGTCCGGGCATTTTGAGCTTCATGTACCTATAATGGGGTATAGCTTGAAAAATTGTGAATGCTTCTCGCCCAAACAGGGCGTGGTATCCGCTGCTGAACGGGGCCACTTGAAACGTGACCTCCTCGGATCTGTAATTATCCGGCGTGCTGAACACCACATCCAGTGTGATTTTCCCTGAACAGCACGCTTCCCGGCTGGGGATTATTCCTCTAAAGGTTGTGTTGCTTCGCTCAATGCGGCTCCAGTCTATTTCCATTTTTCGCAGGGTTTCCTCATAGATGAGGTTCAATCCGCTGCCATCGTCCATGAGTACGTTTGTAAGCCGGAAGTCGTCCACTATCGGACTGAGGACCAGCGCGGCTGGTGCTCGGGCTGTCCGGAATTTAGGTTTGTATCTGGCATTAAAGGTAATAGCCGTGTCACTCCATGGGTTTATTGTCGCTACTTGGTAGACTTTGGTAAGGCTGCGGAGCGTTCGTTTCCTCACATTGTTTGATGCGGAAGTCTCGAAGACTGTTGACACCGTACTGGCATTTCTGGGGTGGTGCTCTGCGGATTCTGGAGTTAGAAGCTCATCGACACTTCTGGCCACCTGCCGGAGTATCCAGCATGCTCTAAGGCTGTGAGTTGGTGTGACTTCCTCTGTACTATGAATTTTACAGGGTCCATTGAGCCATCCCTCCAGTACGGTTCCGTACCCTATAGAGGGTTTTTGTTTTTTGTTGTTTGGCACAGGTGTCTGGCGATAATGCGCCCTTTTGTTTCGGACTGGGATTGTATTCAGGGTCGGATTGTCCCAGAATTTTGTTTCGGTTTTTTGAACGCTTTCTGTCGCACAGTACTTTCGTACTATGGATGTCAAGTCGGCGGAGCGTGTAATTTCGCGGTGAGTTATGGCGTTGAGGATTCCGATGTCCGTGCTGTTGTTACAGAAGAATGAAATTGAATCCCTCTCACGGTAGTCCTTTATCCTGTTCCTAACCAGGAGGAATCTGGCCCAATAATGGTGTACTCTTTCCTCGGGCTCTTGCTGAATTTGGGATAGGTCCCTTGTATTTGGGTGGGCGGGTGGATTTAAATCCGGAACCTTGCCCGATCTAAGACTCAGGGGCCAAGAAATTTCCGAACTCGGAAGCTTGTTTTCTTGGACGTTATTCAATGAATCAGGCCCGTTGCCTGACTTTAGGTTCAGAGCTTGGGCGACGTCCTCCCCTCCGCGGATGTCCGGCTTGGAGGGATCAGGAATCCTGACACATCTGGTCCTTAAGATGGGCGAAGATTCGCCGCATTATTCTTCCACCACTTCAACGTGGTGGGTGACCTGGGGAGAGTCAATCTCTCTCTGATCGGGTTTAAGCCCAACCTGGCCATAATCGGTAGCGACTCCCAGGGCGGCGATGTGATCCAAGAGCTCTTTTAGGGAAAAGAGCTCCATCGGATCCAACTGCTCGGCAAGTTCCAACCTGATGTGGAGATTGCTTTCGATGACCCGAGAGGTCATCGTCGGCGCGGCGGCCGAACAGGCGGTCATCAAAAAACTGCCTAGCCGGAGAGTTTGGCCGACAGCCAAAGCTCCTTTAGGAATAGTGCCGTATTTAAAGGCGGGGTGCGGCATCCTTCCTGACGGTGACGACACAGAGGAACTCTCAATGAAAGCACCAATGTCGGTGTCAAAACCGGTGGATCTTGGGTAGGGGGTCCCGAACTGTGCGTCTAGGCGGATGGCAACAGGAGACAAGGGACACGGTGTTTTTACCCAGGTTCGGGCCCTCTCGATGGAGGTAAAACCCTACTCCTGCTTGATTAATATTGATGATATGGGTAGTACAAGAGTTGATCTACCACAAGATCAGAGAGGCTAAACCCTAGAAGCTAGCTTATGGTATGATTGTTGTTCGTCCTACGGACTAAAACTCTCCGTTTTATATAGACACCGGAGAGGGCTAGGGTTACATAGAGTCGGTTACAATGGGAGGAGATCTTCATATCGAATCGCCAAGCTTGCCTTCCACGCCAAGGAAAGTCCTATCCGGACACAGGACGAAGTCTTCAATATTGTATCTTCATAGTCCGGGAGTCCGGCCAAAGGTCATAGTCCGGCCATCTGGACACCCCCTAATCCAGGACTCCCTCAGATGCGGTCCCCCCGAGATTCTATGGGTTCCTGGGATCCAATGGGGGCGGGCTCGTCGCTTCTCCCCGCACTGCCGGGTGCGGGATCTGCAACAGGCATCTGTCGGATTTTGGGTTCCGGCAGACCCTTGAGGTTCGAACTCTGGGGTGCGCACGAAGATCTTTCACCTACCATCTCACGCGTCGAAGTCTCGCAAAGATCTAAGCAAGAAAGATGAACACACAAGGGACATGAGATTTATACTCGTTCTGGCCACCATTGTGGTGTAATACCCTACTCCAGTGTGTGGTGTGGTGGATTGCCTCAGGGGCTGATGATGAACAGTACAAAGGGAGAACAGCCTCGCGAGGGGCTGTTCTTGACCTGGTGCGATGAACTGCTTGGGTGAGTTCAGTCGCCTCTCTCTAGTCTATGCATCTTCTTGAGATAGTTGCTTGATCGCCTCTACTATGTGGTGGCTAGTCCTATTTATAGAGCGAGGCCCTGGGCCTCTTCCCAAATAATGAGCAGGAAGGGCGCCAACAATTGGCCATTTTGAAGGGGAACATCTGGTACACTTATCCTGACTAAAGTTGGTCTTCGGCTGCCAAAGGCTCTGACGATGACGCCTTCCTGGGCTCCACGATGACCTCCATCCTGTCGTTCTGCTAGTCTTGGTCTTGTTGCACCGAAACGGTAAACTTTGCCTGATGCCTTGGTCTGTGCTTGCCCTCTTTGCACCGAAAGGGAAACAAGGACACTGCACAGGCCGGCGCCCGCCTGGCGCCCGCCTGGTCTTGATCGTCATGGCTTGCATCACGGGCTCCTCGGGAGGTACCCCGCCTTGATCTCTCTGCCTCCTGGCGAGCCTGTCTGGGGAGGCTGCTCCTGAGGAAGCTTCCTGTCATCCACCCCGCAAGGCTTGGCCCCTCGCGAGGGTCTTGAGCTTGAGCTGATGGAGCTGGGCTGCATTTGGCCCCCACTTGAGCCATGCCGCAGGCCGCAGGTAGGCAAGTCTGGGGACCCCCGTTCCCAGAACGCCGACAGCGTCACCGCTGGCGGGAGCCTCATCTTATTGGCGCTGGGATTAGCCGACTCCATTTTCTTCGACGGTGTCGCGTCGAGCTCACAGATTTTGGCAGAGTAACAAATGACGAGCCTAGTTATACTGCGAGTGAAGAAGAAGGGGAGCTTGTAGTAGTGAGGAAGAATGGGAGCTGCGGTTTTCTGTGGGAGTGAGGTGATAAATTTGGGGTACGAGTGGAGCGAGCTAACGTGAGGTGGCTGGGAGTGAGGAGGAAGAAGAGCACCCAGGTTTTTTGGGGGAGCGGTGTGCTGGGTAACGCCTCTCATTAAGTAAATATATGGGCTTTTGAATTGATTTTATTATTTACTAGGGTGGATGGGCTGTCTTTTCTTGGGCCCAGAGAAACAATTACTACTAGTATAGTTGAGACACTCTACAGCTACCCAGAAAAACAATTACTACTAGTAAAGTGGATACACTACCGCTTCTGGTCCTCTGAGGTCATCGAAACGTCTCACTCTACTGAATGTCATTTGACTTTTGTTCACCGACATGCAGGCCATGCAGCGCGCAGGCCCAAATGCCGTCCACCAAGTTAGAAGGCACTATGAAGGCAGAGAGTCACCCCGATCATAGCACGGCACTAACGAGCCGTCATATCACAAAACCCCACCTCCCCGCAGTCTAAGTTTGACGGACGAAGAAATCATCATTTCACTCTTCACTGAATCCCCTTCTCCCCACTGTCTTTAGGAAAGCCAACACTCGCATCTACTATTGTTCTTCTCTCCCAACGAAGGGAAGGTAAGCGTATCCGTGATGTTGGTATATTTTTGTTCAGAAAAAAACTCTTGCAAAGCAGTAAACGATCCTCACTCTCTTTTTTGTTTCATTGTCATTTCGATTGTGTTTTCCTTTCAGTGGTCTCCTAGTATTCATCAGTTTCATGATGGACCAAGGAGAACCAGGCAAAGATCTGCCAATGTTGGACCAGATGCGGGAGGCTGATCCCCACGAGACAGAGAGCTCCAAGAAGATGGAGGCAGCCACCAAGCCGACCCCAGATACGCTCATGGCCACTACTGAGATGGTCAACGCCCCGTCTGAGGTTACAGCCCTTGTGGCCCTACAGGAGCAGTTTTCCCCCTTCGAGGATGTGTCCCCCCCCCCCCGCTGAGCTGCCCAAGGTTAATTTCTTCTTTGCCGATCTCGATTATGGTTTTTCATCTAACTATGTGGTGATAAATAATGCAAACTTTTATTAGCATCGATGCCATGCTACCTTCCCTGTCATGCATACTTTTGACTCTACACAGTGGTTTAAATA
>NW_025227095.1:0-4741 GCF_018294505.1 Triticum aestivum | reverse complement strand
ACAACGCTGAAATACGCCTGAAACGCTACAGCGGTGTAACTCGCCATTGTGAATAACCATGGACTTAGAGCGCCGGACTATCTGTCATGCCAGGACTTGATCATTTGGTAACTCACCCCGGCTCATATATGCTAGATATGGAACCGTCCAATCCGGCATGACGTGTAAAGCGGCGACTAGCTGCGCCTCTGGATCAGGAACAACCAGATCCTCTTTTGTTGGCAATTTAACAGACGGGTTATGCAAGATATCTAAGAAGGTGTTAGGAGGTACCGGTTTACGCTGAGATCCAAGTTGGCTTAAAGCGTCTGCCGCTTCGTTTTTGCGCCGATCAATATGCTCAACCTGGTAACCTTTGAAGTGACCCGCCACAATATCTACCTCATGCCTGTAAGCCGCCATGAGTGGATCCTTAGAATCCCAAGTACCAGAATCTTGCTGAGCTACCAGATCAGAATCTCCGAAACAACGAACTCGAGTTAAGTTCATCTCTTTAGCCACACGGAGACCATGAAGTAGAGCTTCATACTCAGTTGCATTGTTAGAACAAGGAAACATCAAGCGGAGGACATAGCAAATTTTATCACCTCGAGGGGAGGTAAGGACAACTCCAGCCCCCGAGCCTTCCAACTGCCTTGATCCATCGAAATGAATAGTCCAGTACGTATTATCCGGCTTCTCTTCCGGTGCTTGTAACTCGGTCCAGTCATTGATAAAGTCCACAAGAGCCTGAGACTTGATGGCTGTGCGAGGCACATACTTCAAACCATGTGGACCAAGCTCAATTGCCCACTTTGCAACCCGACCAGTTGCTTCTCTGTTTTGTATAATATCGCCTAAGGGAGCAGAACTAACCACTGTGATGGGGTGACCTTGAAAATATTGCTTGATTTTTCGACTGGCCATAAAAACCCCATACACCAACTTTTGCCAATGCAGATAGCATTGCTTTGACTCGATCAGAACTTCACTGATGTAGTATACCGGCCGTTGAACCGGATTTTCCTTCCCAGCCTCTTTACGCTCTACAACAATAGCCACACTGACCGCTCGGGCATTACCAGCCACATATAATAGTAAAGGCTCATGATCAACTGGGGCTGCAAGAACTGGCGGTTCAACCAACTGCCGTTTTAACTCCTCAAAGGCCGCATTGGCCGCTTCACTCCAGACGAAATGATTTGTTTTCTTCAGCATCTGGTACAAGGGGATGGCCTTCTCACCCAGACGACTGATAAACCGGCTGAGGGCTGCAATCCGGCCTGCGAGACGCTGAACATCATTGATACATGTCAGTTTAGCCAAGGATGTGATTGCCTTGATCTTTTCCGGATTAGCCTCGATGCCCCTGTTAGACACAAGAAAACCGAGCAGCTTGCCTGCCGGAACACCAAAAACACACTTATCCGGGTTAAGCATCATCTTATAAACCCGGAGGTTGTCAAATGTCTCCTTGAGATTAGCTATCAATGTCTCCTTTTCCCTGGACTTCACCACAATGTCATCCACGTAGGCATGAACATTACGCCCAATCTGCATGTGAAGACAATTTTGCACACAACACTGATAAGTTGCCTGAGCACTCTTGAGCCCAAAGGGCATAGAAACATAGCAGAAGGCTCCAAAGGGAGTGATGAAAGATGTCTTCTCCTGGTCCTTAACTGCCATTTTAATCTGATGGTACCCTGAATAAGCATCCAAAAAACTCAGGCGCTCACAACCCGCTGTTGCATCAATGATCTGATCAATATGCAGGAGAGCAAAAGGATCGGCCGGGCAAGCCTTATTTAAGTTCGTGTAGTCCACACACATACGCCAAGTCCTGTTTTTCTTAAGAACCAACACCGGATTAGCCAACCATCCGGGATGAAATACTTCAACGATAAACCCAGCAGCTAACAGCCGGGCTAACTCCTCCCCAATTGCCTTGCGTCTCTCTTCATTAAAGCGACGAAGAAATTGCTTGACCGGTTTAAAATTCGGATCGATATTAAGAGTGTGCTCAGCGAGTTCCCTTGGTACACCTGGCATGTCAGAAGGCTTCCATGCAAAGATGTCCCAGTTCTCACGGATGAACTCGATGAGCGCGCTTTCCTATTTTGGATCCAGGTTGGTGCTTATGCTGAACTGCTTGGACGAATCGCCAGGTACAAAGTCAACAAGCTTCGTCTCGTCAGCCGGTTTGAAGTGTAGGGTTGGGTCATGCTCAGTGGTGGGCTTCTTCAGAGGGGTCATATCTGCCAGATCAACATTCTCCTTGTAAAACTTTAACTCCTCTGTAGCACAAACCGACTCAGCATAAGCCGCATCACTCTCTTTGCAATCCAAAGCAATCTTATGACTTCCATGAACCGTGATGGTTCCTTTGTGACCCGGCATCTTGAGCTTCAAGTAAATATAACAAGGTCTAGCCATGAATTTTGCATAAGCCGGTCGCGCAAACAGTGCGTGATACGGGCTCTGGATTCTCACCACCTGAAAAGTCAATGTCTCAGACCGGGAATCATGCTCATCCCCAAACACAACTTCCAAGGCAATCTTGCCCACTGGATATGCCGACTTTCCTGGTACCACACCATGGAAAACAGTATTGGATGGTTTAAGATTCTTATCTGTCAACCCCATTCGGCGGAATGTCTCATAATACAGAATATTAATACTGCTTCCTCCATCCATGAGTACTTTGGTGAACTTGTAACCTCCCACCTGAGGTGCCACCACCAGAGCTAGATGACCCGGATTGTCAACCCGGGGCGGATGATCCTCCCTACTCCACACGATAGGTTGTTCCGACCACTACAGATAGCGTGGAACTGCCGGTTCAACCGCATTGACTGCCCTCTTATGCAGCTTCAGATCACGCTTGCACAGACTAGTGGTGAATACATGATATTGTCCACCATTCAGCTGCTTCGGGTGATTCTGGTAACCCGACTGCTGTTGATTCCCTTGACCACTCTGTTGGTTATTACCACCTTGGTTGTTTTGGTTACTATGATTATTCTGAAACCCAGAGCTTGAACCGCCGCCACCATGAAAACCCGGACCTGAACCGCCCGACGGGCCCTAATCATACTGGAAGAGATCAGAATTTTTGAACTCCTTCATGATGTTGCAATCCTTCCAGAGATGTGTTGCAGGGACTTCTTTGGTTCCATGCTTTGGACAGGGCTGATTCAACAAATGCTCCAGATTCATCGTCCCACCATGCTGGGGCGGTTTACCCCTACGACGCTGCACATTAGCATTAGCCACAAAATCTGAATCCGCTTTATGCTTACCATTATTCCCATGGCCTCCCTGGTTGTGCTGCTGTCCCTTCGCACCACCATTCCTCTTTCCCTTCTCCGGTTTCTCATTATCAGAATCGGGATCCTTGGTATTATCAGAATCGGCGTATTTTACCAAGGCTGCCATGAGGGTTCCCAGGTCGTTGCAGTGGCGCTTGAGCCGTCCCAACTTCTCCTTCAGTGACTTAAACCGGCAATTACGCTCCAGCATGATAATCGCTTGGCCAGCGTTAATTCGGTCGGACGAGTGCAAAACTTCTGAGACCCGACGCACCCAATGAGTTGTGGACTCGTTCTCACCCTGAACACAAGCATCCAGATCTATAATGGACATGGGATGTTTGCACGTATCTTTAAAATTGGCTATAAATCGGGCCTTCAATTGATCCCATGACTCGATGGAATTAGCTGGCAGATTTTTCAACCACGTGCGGGCTGGTCCTTCCAACATCATTGTGAAGTACTTTGCACAAGCTGCTTCATCCACATCCAGCATCTCCATTGACATCTCATAAGTCTCGACCCACGCCTGAGGTGTCTGATCCGCCGTATAGTTAGGCACCTTGCGTGGTCCCTTGAAATCCTTGGGCAGATGCACGTTACGGAGAGCCGGAATAAGGCACGGTACTCCCCAGGAACTGAAAGCAAGCCCGGTGCCTCTGTCAACCGACACTGTTGGCTGAACCGGGGCGGGTTGATAACGGTCCAAAGCGCCATCCCTTCGAGCCCTGCCATGGTCCACTACCTCCTGAGCATTGCGACGCCGGGCGCTGCTAGACACCTCTGGTTCGTCCATCCGCCTGCTATAACTTGGGCTCGGACGGGGGGGTTGAATGGATTCTATCCCGGCTATATGAATAAGCTTGTTGCTGCACTACGGCAGTTTGAAGAAGATCTCTCGCCCGCCGTGTCTCAACTGTCTCTATTGAATCTCCTTCCATTGGAATGGCTGCCAAGCGTGAGGCCGCAGCAATCATGTTATCCAGGGGGCTCGAAAAGTGACCCGATGGTGTAGGCACATACTGTGGCAGGTTAACTGTCCGTCGAGGTGGCTCCGTTGCTCGTGGCTGATCCAAGGCGATCCTAGGCGCTTCGGCTCGGTTTGCGGCTGTCGGATTACTCGGCCCGGCGCCTGGCGTTTGAAAGAGATTTATTCCTTCGTAAACCGGTGGCAGGCGCGACCGATACTTCGTTCATAACACCTCCTCTGACGCGGTCCGGTCTAGCATGAGCCGATAATTCTGTGCTTGTATCTGCTGTGCTTGAGCATTCAAAGCGGCCTGTTCCTCACCCATCCTATTATCCTTAGCCACCAGGTCCGCCTTAGCCTACGTAATCTGCTCCTTCAGCCTCGCAACTTCCGCATTGTGCTGATCCTACGTATCCGGGGTGACTGTCGCGGTTAACAAGGTCGCCCAAGCGTCCATTAAACCGGAGAGAACCTGCGCCGG
>NW_025227094.1:0-5811 GCF_018294505.1 Triticum aestivum | reverse complement strand
GGGGGGGGACACATCGGTGTTCGGCTCCTCGTAGCAACGCAGTGAGGTGGACATGTTGGCATTCCCAGTCTCGCCACCACGCGCATTGGGGGACGCGTCAGCTTCCCGCTACGAGGAGAATGTTGCACCGCCCGCCGAGCACCCCAGCTTGGAGGAGCTTTGGAAAGAAATGGAGGTTGCATTGTGGGAGGCTTTGCCTCATGCCAAAAGAGAGGTAGAGAAGAAGGCCGAGGAAGTGAAGCGTGCTGCGAGGCATGCTGCCTGGCAGACCTGTGTCACGTCCGAGAGAGTTAGGCAATGGTCTCTTGGGCAGAAGGCTCATGCGAGGGCGGTGTGGGTGGCGTAGGATGCCCATGCTACAGCCTCATCTACGCTTCCCAGTACGTGGACAAGGTGCACGCTTCCAGCTAGGAGGAGTACCTTTAGGCACTGGATCACCAGACTAGTGATATCGCGCTCGCCCACCGGCAAGCCGCCAATCAGCACCTCGCAAGTTGCGAGGCCGAGGAAGAGGCGTTGTGTCGCTGCGCTGGGAAACAGCCACGCGCCAGCACACTCGTGGCGCGCCGCAAGCACTCCTACAAGCGTCGTGGCTTTTATTAGGAATAATTTATTGTCGTAAGACGATCTCACTAGTTTTTGGGATGGAAATGATAAATCCTGAACGTTTGGGAATTATTAGCGTTCTTATTTAAGTATGTAAAAGGAAAAGTTTGGAAACCTTTTGTAGACTGTACTACTACTATTATGTATACACACACGCAAATGCACGTTTTAACATTACGATGTGGTTTTAGTAAAAGTAGAAAAACATCACTAGTCAAGCTTGTGAAATGATTCAATGCAAAAGAAATGCCAAAATGCTCGTTTGATTGTTTACTTTAGCTTCCTTCTCTTTGTGGTATTTTGTCTATCGTACTTTGTATGGAGTATCTCACTGGTCGGGAAGGCATGCAAATTTGCAAACTGCTTCATACACCATGTATCAACTTTTTTGCCTAAGAAGTTGTGTCGTGCAATAGGAATTCCAACTTGAGTACTACTACTAGTAGTAGAAGTATTAGCTAGGGATCAAGTGTGCGAGATGAATGTGGAGAGATGAAATGCAAAAAATACAGAGGGATGTGTTGGTTGCTTGTCCATTTATTTTACGAAGCCACTTATTACTGGTAGTGGTGGAGTTTTGTGACATGACGGCTTTACTGCCACACCACGACCGGGGTGAGACTCCCGTGCAGCACCGTCCTCTACAGTAGGGCTACCTCTGTCGTTCTTTATTAGTCCCTTGCTACTTCTTGAGCTTTCCTTGATGTTTCCCTTGAAGAGGAAAGGGTGATGCAGCAAAGTAGAGATAAGTATTTCCCTCAGTTAAGAACCAAGTTATCAATCCTGTAGGAGGCACAAGCAGGTCCCCAATATATGCACCTGCACAAACTAACAAAGACTTGCACTCAACATGAAAAGTGGTTGTCAATCCCTTCACGGTCACTTGCAAGAGTGAAATCTAATAGAGATAGATATAAAAGATAAGTAAAAGGTAAAATAAAGTTAATTGCAGCAAGGTATTTTTGGGTTTTTGGTTTTATAGATATGAAAATAAATGATGTAAAATAGACTCGGGGCCATAGGTTTCACTAGAGACTTCTCTCTAGAACAAAGCATATGATGGGTAAACAAATTACTGTTGAGCAATTGATAGAAAAGCGCAAAGTTATGACGATATCTAAGGCAATGATCATGAATATTGGCATCATGTCCATCACAAGTAAACCGACTCCTGCCTGCATCTACTACTATTACTCCACACATCGACCGACTCCTTCCTGCATCTAGAGTATAAAGTTCATAATAACAGAGTAACGCCTTAAGCAAGATGACATGATGTAGAGGGATAAACTCAAGAAATATGATATAAATCCTATATTTTTATCCTTAATGACAACAATATAATACGTGGCTCGCTACCCCTACCGTTACTAGGTGAGGACACCACAAGATTGAGCCCGTCACAAAGCACCTCTCCCATTGCAAGAAAATCCAATCTAGTAGGCCAACCAAATCGATAGAGCGCAGAGAAATATTAAGCTATCTCAATCATGAATGAAATAGTTCATAAAAGACTTAAATAACATTCATAGATAATCTGATCATCAATCTTGAATTCATCGGATCTCAACAAACGCATCGCAAATGAAGATTACATCGAATAGATCTCAAAGAACATCGAGGAGAACATTGTATTAAGATCAAAGAGAGAGAAGAAGCCATCTAGGTACAAGCTATGGACCCTAAGGTTCGTGGTAAACTACTCACGCATCATCTGAAGAGTAGCTAGGATGATGTAGAGGCCCCCCTGTGATCGAATCCCCCTCTAACAGAGTGTCGAAATAGGCCCCAATATATGATCTCACGAGAATAAAAGCTTGTGGCAACGGAAAAGTATTTTTGGTGTGCCCACAAGCCTAGGGGCACCCCCATGGTTTGTGGCCGCCTCGTAGGTCTTCTGGCCTCCTCTCCATGTCTCGTGGATTTCTTCTGTTCCAAGAAAAATCAACGTAAAGTTTTATTCCGTTTGGACTCTGTTTGACATGCCTTTTCTATAGAAGTCAAAAACAAGGAAAAAACCAAAACTGACACTGGGCACTAGGTTAATAAGTTAGTCCCAAAAATAATATAAAATATCATATTGATGCATATAAAACATATAAAAAGATAATATAATAGTTGGGAACAATAAAAGCTTATAGATACGTTGGAGACGTATCATCCCCCATGTAATTTGACTAAAGATTTAACTGACAAAATGTTAGTGCATGTCAACTAAAAATATATCGTTGGATTCGCATTTGAACATTATTTTCAATGATATAATTTTGGTGACATGCATGAGCATTTTGTTAGGTAAATTTATGGTCAAAATTTGGCACAGATTACAATGGGGAACAACAAACTAGGACGGAGGTAGAACTATATATAGTAAGACACCCGTGCATTGCACGCAACAGTGAAATGGATTAATCAGGCATTTTTTTTATTTTGACAGATTATGTGGGGGTCATCTCTTGTGTAACAAATATCGATATGTTTCTTCGGATATAATTACTTCTCTAGAGCTCACAAGCATCTGGGTGAATAGTAAATGTAGGCTAAATAGATAAAAATATTCTTTTGCAAACATAAGTGTTCAACCTGCATCCAATTTTTTTTAAGAAATAACACTTATTGTTCTTTGCAAGAATGATCTTTAAGAAATAACACTTATTGTGCATCCAATTGTTTATTGTTTCTAGACCACCATGAATGTAAATCGGGATGACTTGGAAGGGGAAAAGGAGATATGGATTTGGAGGGAGGCGTGGTGGTGGTCGGCAATGTAGCCCGAGAGAAGGCATGAGAGGAGTTGGGGGCAGACGGGCGTCTATAGAGATAGAGATATAGATATACATCCACTAGTGAGTTGCATGTTCTTTCCACGTGAGTTTTGAGATATCGATACAACACAATGTTAGTAGCAAACAACTAACACTTACATATTACGTCTTTCCAAAAGGAAAACCTTAGCTGCATAGTGATCCCATACATGTATATGACACAATATATGTATGGACCTCAAGGCTAGATTCATGAATATGCAAAGACAATGTTGTGGCATTTGGTTGAAATTCTCGGAAAAGGATATATGTGTCGTAAGAAATGGTTCATCATAAGTCTTTCACCATTAGTAAAAATTCACAATTAATCTCATAAATGGCATGTGAGAACTCTAATGGAGCAAAAGCATACATGGAATATTCTAGACTAAACAATAAATGGATACACTTCTATTCAACCATGATACTTTAGTAGAGCAAGATCATGCATGGAAGGTTCTATACTAAGTAAGAAGTGTACACATTGAGGGAGTTATGCACCAAGGGGTCCTCAAGGCGCCGTTCCATCAATATGGGCTAGACTGGTGAATTCATACAGCCACGGGAGATCTATGAAGCCATGGTGTGCCTCCAATTTAAGGATAGGCAGGATCTCTTTATCTTTTATTGTAATTTATCTCTGGTAACCCTAACCCTATCGGTGTCTAAATAAACCGAGGGTTGTAGTCTTCAGGGCCAGAGCTATATTCATTACCTCATTGCCTTGGGGTTTAGCTCATGCTGATCTCGAGATAGATCTCCAATATAATCAAGCAGGACGTAGGGTATTACCTCTTCGAGAGGGCCCGAACCTGGGTAAACACGGTGTTCGTCGTCCCATGTTCCCCATCGATTCTAGATCCACCGCTCGGGACCCCTACCCCGAGGTCTGCCAGTTCTGACACCGACATTGGTGCTTTCATCGATTGTTCCGTTGTTGGATCGCCAGGAGAATCAATGGCTCAACTGGTCGTTGGAGACCTCACCTGCACCGAGGGCTTCCCCGCCCCTGGTCATCTCCTCGTCTTCAGCGGCATATTACTGTGCGCTGATCCCACTAGTCGCCTCGACCAGATCAAAGGATTCACCCCCGTTGAAGGATTCATTGGTTCAGGGGCATAGTGACAAGCATTAAGCATAGCAAAGTCATAGCAACATCAATATTAGAACATAGTGGAAACTAGGGATCAACCCTAACAAATCTAACTTTATTACATCATAAATCTCATCCAACCCATCACCGTCCAGCAAGCCTACGATGGAATTACTCACGCACGGCGGTGAGCATCATGAAATTGGTGACGGAGGATGGTTGATGATGACGACAACGACGAATCCCCCTCTCTGGAGCCCCGAACAGACTCCAGATCGGCCCTCCCAAGAGAGATTAGGGCTTGGCGGCGGCTCTGTATCGTAAAACGCGATGAAACTTTCTCAGTTATTTTTTTCTCCACGAGACGGAATATATGGAGTTGGAGTTGAGGTCGGCGGAGCCTCGGGGGGCCCACGAGATAGGGGGGCGCACCCAGGAGGTGGGCGCGCCCCCACCCTCGTGGAAAGGGTGTGGGCCCCCTGGTCTCGATTCTTTCGCCAGTATTTTTTCTATTTTCCAAAAAGTGCCTCCGTGGATTTTCAGGACATTCCGAGAACTTTTGTTTTCTACACATGAAACAACATCATGGCAGTTCTGCTGAAAATAGCGTCAGTCCGGGTTAGTTTCATTCAAATCATGCAAGTTAGAGTCCAAAACAAGGGCAAAAGTGTTTGGAAAAGTAGATACGTTGGAGACGTATCAGCCGACTGAACTATGTCTGCCCTTACTGACCTATTGTGAATCCTGTTGTGCAACTAGGAAACGGCTGAATTCGGTTCACCAGCCGCTCTGAGCAACGCTCGGATGTGCCAAAGACCTTCTCCAGCTTTGGATCGGACGGCTGGATGGCATTTGCAATCCTTGCAGTAGCTGGAGCATTCTGATTCAGAGTACGGAATTCCTGATACTCATTCTGCAATCCACTCGGGAAGTTAGTAGCCATGAAATTTGAAGAGTGGGTATGAACATAATCGAAACTACAAATGTAGTGATAAGAGAATCAATTTACACATTACCAATCGAGGAGGAGTACGAAGGTCGCGGCGGCGTCTATGCATCATGGTCGGCAACGGGAGTCAGTTCATTGTCAATGACCGGTGGTCCTGCTGCGCTTGGCATCGGCTTCCATGAAGTAGATTTCAGACCATGAAAGATGGCGCCGGGGAAGCGGCTCCATGTATGGTGGCAACGGCAGACCAGCCCAGTGCCGCGTCTGATGGTGTCGATGAGGTAGATGTGCTGTGGTTGACAAGTGGGCCGATGAAGAAGGGGAGGGGCATGAAGGTGTTGTGGTGTCGTGGAGAAGTC
>NW_025227093.1:0-6657 GCF_018294505.1 Triticum aestivum | reverse complement strand
GGGGGGGGGGGCAAAATTGCTCCTGCCCAGGTTCCGCCTCGAGACGGCGGCGCTTCGTCCCGAAAGTCCTGTCCTTATTTTTTTTCTAGGTCAAAATGACTTATATACCAGAAGAGGGGCATCAGAGGTGAGCCTGGGTGAGCACAACCTACCAGGGCGCGCCTGGCCTCCCTGGCGCGCCCATGTGGGTTATGCCCACCTAGTGGTCCCCCTCTGGTACTTATTGACTCCAAAAAATCTTATTTATTCTCATAAAGTTTCAGCTCATTTGGAGTTGTGCAGAATACATAGCCTGACATAGCTATTTCCGGTCCAGATTTCCAGCTGCCAGAATTCTCCCCCTTTATGTGTACCTTGCATATTATGAGAGAAAAGGCATTAGAATTACTCCAAAAAGCATTATTATGCGGTAAAACAACATAAATAACAATAGGTAAACATGATGCAAAATGGACGTATCACTAAGCTCGCGACCGGAATGGAAAGTGGGACGGATTCGTCGACAAGAAAACATTGCAGTGCATTTGATGTGGAAGGAAGGTGTGTCGCGTGCGCTATGTAATTAAAGTTTAATTGCAAGTACCACATCACTACATTTTCCATGCAATATAGAACTTCCTGAACTATATGAATAAACAGAGGGATGACATTATTCTAAAAAAATAGTACAAATCATATAAAAGGAACAACCTGGCATGTACGTATTCTTCTCTATTAATTGGGAAGAGGCACATACGTATTCATCTGCACAAATAGCCTGCCAGCAGCACAACCATGCGAGGTAGCTAACCAACTCGCATGCATATCTATTATTCATCTTTTAATCAAGTGATCAATGTTTGTCCTAATTTGACATGAACAAATCAAAGATAGGCATGCAATTCTGGAACGATCAAACTGACATACAGTAAAATAGAGCAAGAAGTCAACTCTAATACTCTGTACGCATGGCAACCCAACCGATGTCTCAAGACTCAAACCAACCTATATGACATACACAATTAAAAAATTTATCATGGGATTCCCTGGACTAACTTACGAACCTTAGGATGAAAAATTAAATATTATTTGTTGAATTGAGAGAAAGGATTTAATCATACAATAAAAGAGCATATAAATAAAATAATAGAAAGGGAAACTATATATGACAAGAAAACAGAGGGAAAAACTTAATCTATATTTTTTATAATATATCTTGATGAATAAATAGCATTTGCAATTCGATTTGTATATTATCTACATGAAGCAAATAAAATATTAGATGTCAGAATTAATTTATAAAAATTACAAATTGAATTTAAGAATAAACTATATTATCCAATAGATTTTAAAAGTCTATCTTTCTCATATTTATTGCAAAGTATATAAAAAGCTAAATTTTGAAATTAAAAATTTGAAAAAAAATCATACTCCATGTGAAGACCCTAAAGGGGGCGACGGAGTTGTATTCAGGGACCATGATAGGGCTTTCCCTGGAGCAGCTTGCCACTTCACTCGAACGATGATAAGCCCTGAGGCGTCCGAGCTAATGGCGTGCAGGCGAACATCACTTCTTGCTGCAGAGCTTGACATTCAGAAGCTTCACTTGGAAACTGATTGCAAATCGGAAGCTGCAACGCTAAATGATCAACAAAAGTCTGTTGGGACCTGTGGTCGCCGACGAGGAGATTAAGGTCCTGCTGAGCTCACGACCGGAATGGAAAGTGGGACGGATTTATTGAGAAGAAAACATTGCAGCGCATTTGATGGGGAAGGAAGGTGTGTCGTGTGAGCTATGTAATTAAAGTTTTATTGCAAGTACCACCCGACTGTATTTTCCATGCAATATAGAAATTCATGAACTATAAGAATAAACAGAGGGATGACGTTATTCTAAAAAAACAGTACAAATCATACAAAAGGAACAACCTGGCACATAAGTATTCTTCTCTATTGGGAAGAGGCACGTACGTATTCAGCTGCACAACTAGCCTGCGAGCAGCACAACCATGCGAGCTAGCTAACCAGCTCGCATGCACGTCAATTATTCATCTTTTTATCAAGTGATCAATGTTTGTGCTAATTTGACATGAACAAATCAAAGATAGGCATGCAATTCTCGAATGATCAAACTGACATACAATGAAATAGAGGAAGAAGCTAACTCTTATACTTCGTACGCATGGCAACCCAGCTGATGTCTCAAGACTCGAACCAACCTATATGACATACACAATTAATTTTTTTTATCATGGCATTCACTGGACTAACTTACGTACAACTTAGGATGAAAATATTAAATATTATTTGTTGAGTTGAGAGAAAGGATTTATTCACAAAATAAATGAGCATATAAATTAAAAAATAGAAATGGCAACTATATTTGACAAGAAATGGAGGGAAAAACTTAATCTATCTTTTTATTAATATATCTTGATGAATAAATACCATTTGCAACTCAATTTGTATATTATCTACATGAAGCAAATGAAATATTAGATTCCAGGATTAATTTATAAAAGTTACAAATTGAATTTAATAATAAACTATATTATACAACAGATTTCAAAACTCAATCTTTCTCATATTTATTGCAAATTATATAAAAAGCTATTTGAAATTAACAATTTGAAAAAAAAATCATACTCCATGTAAAGACGCTAAATAAAAAACTTGAGTTAATGTGTGTAAACATTGTAAGCTTCATTACAAATAAAATTAAATAAGAATTTTGTGAAAATTAGCAGTCGTATACATGTGGAATAACATATAATTTGTATAATTTAACAATATTATATTTGATGTCATGGTTTTTATAGTGATTGCATATTTAAAAAGAACATGTCAATATTGTAAAAATATAATTTCATGAAAATAGGAAATGATCGAAACAAACAAGTACTGCCAAGCCGGAGTGAAGGGATAGTGGGAATTAAATAAAATACCCATCCTGGAGAAAATCTAAAGGCATGACATTAAAAAACTTATGGCTCGAGAAGAAATATATTTAGGAAGGAAATTCTATTTAATTCTCAATAGAAAATTTCCAGTGGGCCATAAGGGAAAAGAGGAGTGGAAGAGTGAAAGCAAAACATTTCTAAGGAAGTTGCAATTTTGCATGTATACTCAATGGTCTTCAATCTTCTTTTCTTACCAGTCTAACATATCTTATTTTACTAAATTCAGTTTGTGTACACAAATTAAACTAAATATCAGTTCATGTGGGACAAATAATTGATGTACAAAAATATTATAAAGATATGGGTTTTTGCAGGTTGTAGCACAATACAAGGTTACCTATAATTTAAAATATCTATTTAATTGACCGAAATTATTCAATAAATTATAATAATATTATAAAATATAACTAACCTAGCCACGCAAAGGCGCAGGTCACGCCGCTAGTTCAACTATATAATGGGAGACACGTTGAATCAACGTGAATACTTTAGGATTATCGCTTGACTCAAAAAGGGAATTTATTATGGGATCAAATTCATGTGTTGCATTGGTATGCTCGGGAACTATGCTTGAGGTATGATTATACTTGTTGCTCTAGGATGAAGGCTCCACACCTTCCCTTTTTATGTAAATTTAATGATAATAAAACCTTGGCTTCTTATGCTAATGGTATTTATGATTACTATGATGTGGAACGAATAGAAGAATTCATTGCTTTGGAGGGTGCTTATGAAATTGAATCTTTGTTTGAAAAGTATGAAGCTTTTTATGATGATGTTTATAGACCTGAAAATTTTGCTATACTTAAATATTTCTATGAGAATTATGAATATAATTCCGATATTGATGCGTTTATTGAGAAAGTCTCCGCTTTTCAAGAAGAGACTAATATTTTGCAGGAATCTATGGATGAAGAAATTGAGGATACCGTGAGCTCATTAGATGAAAAA
The DNA here is from genome assembly GCF_018294505.1 of Triticum aestivum. Lineage (NCBI taxonomy): Eukaryota > Viridiplantae > Streptophyta > Magnoliopsida > Poales > Poaceae > Triticum > Triticum aestivum. The sequence continues at coordinate 2,767 of NW_025227093.1, read as the reverse complement.
GATGACGAGGAGAGCAAAGAACAAAAGAAGGAAGAGTGGATTGATCACCTGTGCCCACCTTCTAATGAGAGTAACTCTTCAACTCATACATTGTTTAATTCCCTTCATGCTTACCGAAGGATGATTGCTATGATAATTGCTATGATCCCTTTGATTCATTTAAAATATCCCTTTTTGATGAACTTGATGCTTGTTATGCTTGTGGCCATGATGCCAATATGAATTATGCTTATGGAGATGAAATTTCTATAGTTCCTTATGTTAATAATGAAATTGCTTCTATTGCACCCACGCATGATACTCCTATTTTCTTTTTGAATTCTCCCAACTACACTATATCAGAAAAGTTTGCGCTGATTAAGGACTATATTGATGGGTTGCGTTCTACTATTGCACATGACGATTTTGATAAATATAATATGCATGCGCTTGCTGCTCCAACTTGCAATTATTATGAGAGAGGAACTACATCTCTGCCTCTCTATGTTTCCAACACTACTAGGAAAAGGCCTGCTAGTGGCGCACCAGTTTTGCCTACTAATGGCGCACTACTGGTGCGCCACTAGCACCACGCCACTAGTATTAAATACTAATGGCGCTCCACTGGTGCGCCATGAGTATCTGGTATACTAATGGCGCACCACTGGTGCGTCATTAGTATCTTCTATACTAATGGCGCACCATGCAGTGCGCCATTAGTATAGCCCAACATGCGCTATTAGTATGCCACCCAGGGGGCCATATTTACCCATGTGATTTGGCATACTAATGGCGCACTTTGGGGTGATGCGCCATTAGTATCCTTTCTATAGTGCTCCATTGGAGTGCTGAGTGGTGCGCCATTAGTATGAATATTAGGAATTGTTTTTCTTTTCTGATATTTGCACAGGTTAGAAAATATATTATTGGACAGAATATACACAACACCACACAGCAACAGCAGATTCATCGAATACAATAGAAGATTAATCTCCGAATGCAATTCATCATATTAGTCTCCGAATTCAAAAGATCGAACAAAGATAGAACATTACAAGTCTCGAGACCGCGAGTTGCGAGTTTGTCTTCACATTACAAGTCGATATTGATCATCTAAACTACCATCACATAGAAGAGAGCTGCGGTCATCACGATGAACATCATAGCAATGAAACTGGTCTTCATCAGGTTCCTCCAACGCTCCCTCCTTTCTCCTGCTAGATAGCACGCGTATCTAGATTCCGCCTCCGCCCTAGTGGTGTACCCTTTGTAATTGTTACCGCTGAAATAGTGAACCTGTCTCCGACACTCCTCCTAGTCGTTGTAGACTCCGGGAACCTTACCCTTATACACGACATACGACGGCATCTCTATGCACTAGCCAAACAACAGACAATACATAAGCAATATATAAGTATGCAACAAAAGGATCGGAAGAGAAAAGCAAGACATTAATAGCACGATTCATGGTCCTACTAATAAATAGCATCGATTACATCTAAGTTGAACGACTGTCCAAACCAAAGAGACATACAAGTTCATTAAAGTTTAATTACAACATGAGCTAATCGATGTTTCAGAACTACACATAGCATCACTACTTTCAACTCGACTCATGGGACCGAAGCGTGGATGAAGCCGCCGTCTTTCGTGATGGTCATGAAGTCGCGGGTGTTGTCAGCATGCATTTGTAGTGTTGTGTCTATCTCACTGTTGGACGGTTAATATCTGAGGTAGAACTGCCCCGAGGTACGAAGGACATCTTGACGGATGATTTCTGCAAACTCCGACAGGATGCAAAATAGTTCTTGTCGGATGTCCGCGTCTTGGATTGCCGCTAAGCTTGCGGCCCAATCTTTGAGATTATTTGGTAGCAGAAGGTGATTATGGTCCCGTACGATCGTCCGCATGTGATGGAGGGCGTAGTAGGCATCCTTCTGACCGCCAGGCGGCTGCTTGACGCAGGGGAACGTCGTATTGTGGCTGAACACGTGCCTGTCGTACCTACGAACTAGCCTCTTAAAGGTGCCTCCAGATGTGACGTAGCCGGGGAGAGCATCATCGAGAACTTTCTTGATATTTGTGTAGTCTATCTTGGCGTCATGGTCCGGGTCGAAATACGTGGCCATGGAATATTTCGGGCTTAAGAGGATGAGTGTGCAATGTGTTTCACTGGACAGAACACGGAATGTTAGAAAAAAAAAGAACGATCGAAATCTAAGAAATCATATGTTATGGGGTGGTTAGGGGATGACTTACTCAGGAAAATAAGGCACGAGGAAGTTATCCTTATCTGGGTTTTCCAGAATGACGCCTTCGAGGTGTGAACTCGTGACTTGCCGATCCCCAGTGCTGCCCAAGATCTTGGCACGCATGTAGAAGGGGTCGACTATCCCGATGTCCGAGGTCTTGTCTCTAATGATCCTCATCTCCATACTCAGCAAAAACAGCCGAACGAAGGTGTAGTGCAGCGGATGAAGGTTAAACATAGCGAAGATGTCATCAAACCGCAGGATGATCGTACCCCCGATGGCGCTATCCTCAAAGCCCTTGCCCTCTGGCACCTTGGCCACGAAAATCGGGTATGCCACATCATTCTGGGGGAGACGCCGCTTCTCCAAAGAAAGAACACTGTCATGCAGACTCCGCATAGCACCGGTTGCAGCATTGAGCATATTTGTCGGTAGCATCGCCCTACCCGCCACATGCACCCTCCTCGAGATATCCTTAGGTGAAGGTGGCCCATCCTGAGCACGGATCATACTCGGTGCCGGCTGGCTCGCACCGG
>NW_025227092.1:0-7242 GCF_018294505.1 Triticum aestivum | reverse complement strand
GATTTAGAATCTAGCGGCTGCGGCCCGTATAGCAGAGTCAATTCAGCCCTCCTAGTCAGAGGCTGGCAGAGGCTTGACGCAAATCAGAGATTTGCTTCGGGCAGCAGGAGATCAAAATTCAGCTGTATCGCAGTCGCGAAACCGGATTCACAGCAGATCTGTCGATGCGGATACAGTCCAGTCGGCCCATAGCCCTAGATCGCCCCCGAGGCGTGAGGGACGTGGAGGTCGGCGTGATCAGTATGATGAAAGATTTGATCGCGATGATCGACGTCGAGTTCCCACTCCCCCCCCCCGAGGGGTGGGTCGTACGCTCCTCGACAACAAGATGACAGACGTCAGCACAGTGTTGGGCGAAGGGTTCCAGTCGACCCCAGAGAACCAGGCTTTGACGCGAGATCCATTATCGTGCAAGGTTTGGTCGACCGGAATAGAGCTCACCGAGAAGGCCATGACAGAGATGTGCCCACTAGCAGCAGAGTTCATGTCTCAGGGCCAGAGTGTTTTAGCAGAGCCATCAGGGCCGTGGTGATTCCTCCCAACTTCAGGCCGGCGACTGGAGTTAGTAAGTTCACTGGTGAGTCCAAGCCTGATACTTGGCTTGAGTACTACCGAGTGGCTGTTCAAATTGGCAGCGGCAATGATGAGGTGGCCATGAAACACCTACCTCTCATGTTGGAGGGCTCGGCCAGGGCATGGTTGAATCAGTTGGCACCTAGCAGCATTTACACTTGGGAAGATCTTGCCCGAGTGTTTGTTAGAACATTTGAAGGAACTTGCAAGCGACCAGCAGGGTTGACAGAGCTGCAGGTTTGTGTGCAAAAGTCGAATGAGACTCTGAGGGATTACATACAGAGGTGGATCACGTTGCATCACAACGTGGAAAATGTTTCTGATCACCAAGCAGTCTGTGCCTTCAAGGAAGGCGTCAAGAACAGAGAGCTAAATTTAAAATTCGGTTGAACCGGAGACATGAACCTGAGTCGGATGATGGAGATTGCCACCAAGTATGCCAATGGAGAAGAAGAAGACCGACTCCGGAGTGGCAAGTACAAGCCAACCGCTCATGAAACCGGGGGAGGAAACTCCAGTCGGAAGCAGAAGCGGAAAGCCAAGCCAGCTGCTCCTAGAGAAGCCTTGGCCGTGACTCAGGGAAAGTTCAAAGGAAAGCCCAAAGGATCTTGGAACCCTAAGAAGGTGAAGTACAAGGAAGGAAATGACGTGATGGATCTGCCGTGCCACATCCACACGAAGAAAGATGAGGAGGGTAACTTCATTTAACTGAAGCATACCACTCGGCAGTGTCGGCTCTTGATCCAGCAATTTCAGGGGAAACAACCCAAGGATAAGGAAAAGGAGTTGGACAAAGTTGAGGACAAAGAGGAAAGTGATGGAGGATATCCCCATGTCAATTCCACCCTGATAATTTTTGCTGATGTTGAAAGCAAAAGTCGATTGAAAGTTATCAACCGAGAGGTGAATATGGTTGCTCCGGTGACTCCCAGTTATCTGAAGTGGTCTCAGACTACCATCACATTCGACCAGTCCGATCATCCGACGCACATAGCCACCCCGGGGAGGCAAGCTCTGGTGGTCGACCCAGTAGTCGAAGGCACTCGACTGACTAAATTCCTGATGGATGGTGGCAATGGCCTGAACATATTGTATGTAGAAATGCTGAAAGGGATGGGCATTCCGATCTCCAGACTCAGTACCAGCAACATGAGTTTCCATGGAGTCATTCCTGGGAAGAAGGCTAAGCCACTCAGCCAAATCGCCCTTGATGTGGTTTTCGGTGATTCCAAGAATTTCCGAAAAGAAAAGTTGACATTTGAAGTCGTGGATTTCCAGAGTGCTTATCACGCTATTCTGGGCAGGCCAGCTTATGCACGTTTCATGGCTCAACCATGCTATGTGTATCTCAAAATGAAGATGCCTGGTCCCAAGGGTGTGATCACTATTACTGGCAATCGGAAGAAGGCGGAAGAGTGCTTTCAGCAGGGCTCAAAGATCGCCGATGCTCAGATGGCAGTGGTAGAGCTGCAGGAATACCAGAAAACTGCATATCCGAGCGATTTATTGCGAGCCAAGAAGCCCGCCACGGAGTCAGCGTTCCAGTCGTCCGGTGAGACGAAGCCCGTTCACATTCACCCGACCGACCCCAGTGCTGCTCCGACTCATATCTCCACAACACTCGACTCTAAATAGGAAGAAGCGCTCATCCAGTTCCTCTGTGAGAACTGGGACATCTTCGCATGGAAGCCTATTGACATGCCGGGTATTCCCAGGGGGCTGGCTGAGCATCGTCTGTGAGTCGACTCAAAAGCTAAACCTGTCAAAGAACATCTCCGACGGTCCGCCGTCCAGAAGAGAAAGGCCATTGGCGAGGAGGTGGCTCGGCTCTTAGCAGCGGAGTTTATCTAAGAGATTTACCACTCCGAGTGGCTCGCCAATGTTGTCATGGTCCCCAAGAAGGACAAGTCACTTTGCATGTGCATTGATTTCAAACATATCAATCGGGCCTGCCCGAAAGATCATTTTCCTCTTCCCCGCATCGACCAAATAGTCGACTCGACTGCGGGATGTGAGCGCCTGTCTTTCTTAGACGCTTATTCCGGTTACCATCAGATCCGTCTGTATGGACCCGACGAGATTAAAACAGCTTTCATCACTCCATTCGGGTGCTTCTGCTATGTCACCATGCCATTCGGCCTCAAGAATGCCGGAGCCACGTTCATGAGGATGATTCAGAAGTGTTTGCTCACTCAAATCAGTCGGAATGTGGAAGCATACATGGATGATATTGTGGTCAAATCACGGAAAGGTTCTGACCTGTTGACTGACCTCGCTGAAACATTTGCCAACCTCAGGAGGTATGATATCAAGCTTAATCCATCCAAGTGCACATTGGGAGTTCCTGGTGGAAAGTTACTCAGTTTTCTCGTTTCTGAACGAGGAATCGACGCCAACCCAGAAAAAGTTGGCACTATACTCCGAATGAAACGCCCTGTGCATGTGCACGATGTTCAGAAGCTTACTGGATGCTTGGCCGCTTTAAGTCGATTCATCTCTCGCCTCGGTGAAAAGGCGTTGCCTCTTTACCAACTGATGAAGAAGTCAGACAAGTTCGATGGACTCCCGAAGCTGATGCAGCGTTTGCAGAGCTAAAAGCCCTGCTCTCCACCCAGTCGGTGCTTGCTGCCCCAATCAGCGAAGAGCCTTTGCTGCTTTACATTGCAGCCACAGCACAAGTCGTCAGTACAGTACTTACGGTCGAGCGGGAAGAAGAAGGAAAGGCCTTCAAAGTTCAACGCCCAGTGTATTATCTTTCTGAAGTCTTGACCCCATCAAAGCAAAGATGCCCGCATTATCAGAAGCTTGTATATGGGTATGACCGCGAAGAAGGTTGCTCATTACTTCTCTGCTCATTCCATTACAGTCGTCAGCGACGCTCCATTGTTAGAGATTCTTCACAACAGAGATGCAACTGGTCGAGTGGCGAAATGGGCGATTGAACTCCTTCCCCTTGATATCAAGTTTGAGGCAAAGAAAGCCATCAAGTCCCAAGTTGTAGCAGATTTCATCGCCGAGTGAATTGAACAGCAACAACCGACTCAAGTTCACTCGGAGCACTGGACCATGTTTTTTGATGGTTCTAAGATGCTGAATGGTTCTGGTGTGGGGTTGTATTGGTTTCCCCCGAGGAGATAAGCTCAGATATGTGCTCCAGATCCACTTTGATTCCTCCAACAATGAAGCAGAATACGAAGCACTTTTGTATGGGTTACGTATGGCCATTTCACTTGTCGTCCGTCGCCTTACGGTCTACGGTGACTCGGATTTGGTGGTCAATCAGGTGATGAAGGAGTGGGACGTCAGAAGTCCAGCCATGACTGGTTACTGCAATGCGGTGAGAAAGCTGGAGAAGAGATTTGAGGGGTTAGAGCTCCATCATATACCCCGATTGAAAAATCAAGCGGCTGATGATTTGGCGAAGATAGGTTCCAAGAGAGAAGCCATTCCCAGTAATGTGTTTTTGGAACACATCCATACTCCATCAGTTTAGGAAGATCCTTTTGCCGAAGAAGCTCCGCAGCCAAAAAGTGTCACAGATCCGACTGAAGTTGAAGTTCCAGTGGTGGTCGACCTGATCATGGAAGCTTTGGTCATCACTCCCAACTGGACAGAGCCGTACATCGTGTATATCTTAAGGAAAGAGCTCCCATAGAATGAAGAAGAGGCTCGACAGATCATCCGCCGATCCAAAGCCTTTACCGTGATAAAGGGATAGTTGTACAGAGAAAGCGCGACTGGAGTCGGTCAGAAATGTATAACGCCAGAAGAAGGTCGGATAATCCTTGACGATATCCACTCGGGAACCTGTGGCCATCATGTGTCCTCTCGGACTATTGTGGCTAAAGCATATCGAGCGGGATTTTACTGGCTGAGAGCAAATGAAGTGGCAAAGGAGATAGTCGACAAGTGTGAAGGATGTCAGTTTTACTCCAATCTATTGCACAAACCCGCCTCAGCCTTGAATACCATTCTGCTCGTCTGGCCCTTTGTTGTTTGGGGGTTAGATATGGTTGGACCACTGAGAACTGGTAGGAGCGGCTTCACTCACTTGCTGGTAGCAGTCGACAAGTTTACCAAATGGATTGAAGCTAAGCCTATAAAGAATCTGGATGCTGGCACTGCTATCAGCTTCGTCAGAGAGTTGGTATTCAGATATGGAGTTCCTCATAGCATCATCACTGATAATGGGTCAAACTTCAATTCTGAAGAATTCAGAGCCTTTTGCGCATCACAAGGCACACAAGTCGACTATGCTTCAGTCGCTCACCCCCAGTCGAACGGGCAAGCAGAATGAGCTAATAGTCTAATTCTCAAAGGACTGAAACCCCGACTGATGCACGATCTCAAGCACGCGGCAGGTGCATGGGTCGACGAACTTCCGTAGGTACTTTGGGGATTGAGGACCACTCCTAATCGGTCGACTGGGAGAACTCTGTTGTTCTTGGTCTATGGAGCTGAAGCAATTTTGCTGAGTGACCTGCTTCACAATGCACCCCGAGTCGAACTCTACACTGAAGATGAAGCAGAGCAAGCCCGACAAGATGCAGTCGACCTTCTAGAAGAAGAAAGAGAGATGGCCATGATCCGATCGACCATTTATCAGCAGGACTTACGTCGCTTCCATGCCAGAAACGTGAAGAGTCGAACCTTCCAAGAAGGAGATTTGGTTCTCCGAGTGGATCAGCAGAAGCCACACAAGCTTGCTCCTACTTGGGAAGGTCCCTTCATCGTCACCAAAGTTCTCCACAATGGGGCGTACCACCTTTACAATGTCGGTCACCAGATTGACGAGCCCCGAGCTTGGACCGCGGAGCTGCTCCGCCCCTTTTATACTTAAGTATTCACTCGGATGAGATGTAATAAAAGTACTTCTGTAGTTTATTTATCAAAGACAAGAGTGTTATAATTTTCCCAGTGATCGTTGTTACTTTTGTTTACATGAGAAGTCCCCCAGTGGGTGGCTTAGCTGCGAATCCGTTTCGCCTAAGTTTGTAAAAAACAATCCTTGCAGAGTGGTGAGCCAGTCTCCCACTCGGGGGCTTAGCCGCGAATCTGTTTCACCTAAGTACTTTCAAATCCTACCGAGTGGTGAGCCAGCCTCCCACTCGGAGGCTTAGCTGCAGTCCAAGTACTCGCCTAAGTTTAACAAAATCCTACCGAGTGGTGAGACAGCCTCCCACTTGGAGGCTTAGCTGCAGTCCAACTACTCGCCTAAGTATCGGAAAATCCTACCGAGTGGAGAGCAAACCTCCCACTCGGGGGCTTAGCTGCAGCCCAGTGCTCGCCTAAGTACTTAATACAATGTGCGCTCTGCAAGGAGGACGAGGTGCAGGTCGACTTCTACCTTCTCCTTCCGAGCTACGCCACAAATACAATGTGCGCTCCACAAGGAGGACGAGGTGTAGGTCGACTGCTGCCTTCTCCTTCCGAGCTACGCTAGAAATACAATGTACGCCCCGCAAGGAGGACGAGGTGCAGGTCGATTGTTACCTTCTCCTTCGGAGTTACGCCACAAAAACTCCTACTGAGTGGAGAGCAAACCTCCCACTCGGGGGCTTAGCTGCAGCCCAGTGCTCGCCTAAGTATCTGAAAATCCTACCGAGTGGAGAGCAAACCTCCCACTCGGGGGCTCAGCTGTAGCCCAGTGCTCGCCTAAGTTTTTGAAAATCCTACCGAGTGGAGAGCAAACCTCCCACTCGGGGGCTTAGCTGCAGCCCAGTGCTCGCCTAAGTATCTGAAAATCCTACCAAGTGGAGAGCAAACCTCCCACTTGGGGGCTTAGCTGCAGCCCAGTGCTCGCCTAAGTTTTTGAAAATCCTATCGAGTGGAGAGAAGACCTCCCACTCGGGGGCTTAGCTGCCGCCCAGTGCTCGCCTAAGTTCTTAATCTACTCCGCTCTACAAGGATGACGAGGCCCAGGTCGACCGGACTTACCACCTCAGAGCTGTGTCTCAAGCATTAAAATATATTCCGAGTGAAGAAGAAAATTAGCTCGAAGGCAAATGCAAGCATATTTAACGATAAGCAAAGTTCAGATAACGGATCCATAAGTGCACATGTATCAAGTCTGTAAAAGTTTATCGGTTACAAAAACCACTCGGCATACCGAGGCAAATTTAAGGTGAAACATAGAAGTTTTTTACTCCTCGGATGGAGGACTGGAGGGTGCGATGAACTGGTCCAGGTCTATTCCGTCAGCAATCCGAGTGGCAGTGGCAATGAAGGTCTCCATGAAAGACTGGAAGTCATGCTTCTTGGTATTGGCCACTCTGATGGACGCCAGCTTGTCCTCTCGAGCATCTTTACAGTGAACGCGTACCAGAGACAGAGCAACATCAGCACCACACCTGGCGGAAGACTTCTTCCATTCCTGCACTCGACCTGGAACGTCATTCAGTCGAGTCATTAAAGACTCGAGGTCATTGTGAAGGGTCTCCCTTGGCCAGAGTGTCGTGTCGATCCGCGACACCGCAACCTTCAGTCGAGCGAGGTAGTCGACCACTCCAGCAACACGGGATTCTAGTCGGAACACGTTCATAGCAGCCTCGTCCTTCACAGGGGAGTTAATGGGGTCCAAGTTTGGCTCCAGTCGACTGGTCTCCTCCTCGAAGTTTTGGCAGAATTCTATCAGCACAGTTTGAAGTTAAGCCAACAGTTCTATGATGA
>NW_025227091.1:0-7697 GCF_018294505.1 Triticum aestivum | reverse complement strand
GGGGGGGGGGTGAATCCTACTAGGAGTGGAGTCCTAGTAGGACTCCCCGCACGGCACGCGCCTCCTAGCCGGCTGCCTCCTTGTCCCCTCCTTTATATATGAGGGCAGGGGCACCCCATAACACATCAATTGTTCTCTTAGCCGTGTGCGGTGCCCCCCTCCACAGTATACTCCTCCGGTCATAGTGTCGTAGGGCTTAGGCGAAGCCCTGCACAGATCACATCACCATCACCGTCACGACGCCGTCGTGCTGACAGAACTCTCCCTCGACCCTCTACTAGATTAAGAGTTCGAGGGACGTCATCGAGCTGAACGTGTGCTGAACTCGGAGGTGCCGTACGTTCGGTACTAAGATCGGTTGGATCATGAAGACGTTCGACTACATCAACCGCGTTAAACTAACGCTTCTGCTTTTGGTCTACGAGGGTATGTGGACACACTCTCCCCCTCGCGTTGCTATGCATCTCCAAGATAGATCTTGCGTGATCGTAGGATTTTTTTGAAATTGCATGCTACATTCCCAACAGTGGCATCCGAGCCAGGTCTATGTGTAGATGACATGCATGAGTAGAACACAAAGAGTTGTGGGCCATAATAGTCATATTGCTTACCACCAACATCTTATTTTGATTCGGCGGTATTCTTGGATGAAGTGGCCCAGACAAACATTACATGACCACGTTCATGAGATCGGTTCTACCGACGTGCTTTTGCACACAGGTGGCTGGCGGGTATCTGTTTCTCCAACTTTAGTTGAATCGAATTTGACTATGGCCGGTCCTTGTTGAAGGTTAAAATAGCACACTTGACGAAAAATCATTGTGGTTTTAATGCGTAGGTAAGAATGGTTCTTGCTGGAAGCCCATAGCAGCCACGTAAAACTTGCAACAACAAAGTAGAGGACGTCTAACTTGTTTTTGCAGGGCATGTTGTGATGTGATATGGTCAAGACGTGATGAGATATAAATTGTTGTATGAGATGATCATGTTTTGTAGAAGTTACCGGCAACTGGCAGGAGCCTTATGGTTGTCACTTTATTTTATGAAATGCAATCGCCATGTAATTGCTTTACTTTATCACTAAGCGGCAGCGATAGTCGTAGAAGGAATAGTTGGTGAGACGACAATGAAACTACGATAGAGATTGAGGTGTCAAGTCGGTGATGATGGAGATCATGACGGTGCTTTGGAGATGGAGATCAAAGGCACAAGATGATCATGGCCATATCATGTCACATATTTTGATTGCATGTGATGTTTATCTTTTATGCACTTATTTTGTTTAGTTCAGCGGTAGCATTATAAGATGATCCCTCACTAAATTACAAGGTATAAGTGTTCTCCCTGAGTATGCACTGTTGCTACAGTTCGTCGTGCCGAGACACCACATGATGATCGGGTGTGATAAGCTATATGCTCTATGGGTGCAAGCCTGTTTTGCACGTGCAAAAAACTCGGGTTAAACTTGACGAGACTAGCATATGCAGATATGGCCTCGGAATACTGAGACCGAAAGGTTGAACATGAATCATATAGTAGATCTGGTCAATATAGATATGTTCACCATTGAAAACTACTCCATCTCACGTGATGATCGGACATGGTTTAGTTGATATGGATCACGTGATCATTTAGATGACTAGAGGGATGTCTATCTAAGTGGGAGTTCTTAAGTAATATGATTAATTGAACTTTAATTTATCACGAACCTAGTCCTGATAGTTTTTGCATATCTATGTTGTTGTAGACCAATGGCCCGTGCTACCGTTCCCTTGAATTTTAATGCATTCCTAGAGAAAGCTAAGTTGAAAGATGATGGTAGCAACTACACGGACTGGGTCCGTAACTTGAGGATTATCCTCATTGCTGCATAGAAGAGTTACGTCGTGGAAGCACCGCTAGGTGCAAGGCCCGCTGCAGGAGCAACTCCAGACGTTATGAACGTCTGGCAGACTAAAGCTGATGACTAATCGATAGCTCAGTGTGCGATGCTTTATGGCTTAGAATCGGGACTTCAAAGACGTTTTGAATGTCATGGAGCATATGAGATGTTTCAGGAGTTGAAGTTAATATTTCAAGCAAATGCCCGAGTTGAGAGATATGAAGTCTCCAACAAGTTCTATAGCTGCAAGATGGAGGAGAATCGTTCTGTCAGTGAACACATACTCAAAATGTCTGGGTACCATAACCACTTGACTTAGCTGGGAGTTAATCTTCCTGATGATAGTGTCATTGACATAGTTCTTCAATCACTGCCACCAAGATATAAAGGCTTCATGATGAACTATAACATGAAAGGGATGGAAAAGACAATTCCCGAGCTCTTCGCAATGCTAAAAGCTGCAGAGCTAGAAATCAAGAAGGAGCATCAAGTGTTGATGGTTAACAAGTCAACTAGTTTCAAGAAAAAGGGCAAAGTGAAGAAGGGGAACTTCAAGAAGAATAGCAAGCAAGTGCTGCTCCCGGGAAGAAGCCCAAGTCTGGACCTAAGCTTAAAACTGAGTGCTTCTATTGCAAAGGGACTGGTCACTGGAAGCAGAACTGCCCCAAGTATTTGGCGGATAAGAAGGATGTCAAAGTGAAAGGTATATTTGATATACATGTTATTGATATGTACCTTACTAATGCTCGTAGTAGCGCCTGGGTATTTGATATTTGTTCTGTTGCTCATATTTGCAACTCAAAACAGGGGTACGGATTAAATGAAGATTGGGTAAGGACGAGGTGATGATGCGCGTCGGAAATGGTTCCAAGGTCGGTGTGATCGCCGTCGGCACGCTACCTCTACATCTACCTTCGGGATTAGTTTTAGACCTGAATAATTCTTATTTGGTGCCAGCATTGAGCATGAACATTATATCTGGATCTTGTTTGATGCGAGACGGCTATTCATTTAAATCGAAGAATAATGGTTGTTCTATTTATATGAGTAATACATTTTATGGTCATGCACCCTTGATGACTGGTCTATTTTGTTGAATCTCGATCGTAGTGATACACATATTCACACTACAAAAAAATACACTTCCGTGATGATACGTGTTTGTCACAGTAGATCATGTTTTCTATCATGCATGTACATCCATGACAAATTTATGCCAGAATCAAGATAGTCATACCTGTGTTGTCATAGAAGTGTTCCATGACATTACCAAAATTATCATCACAGAATTGTCCACTTCCATGACGATAAATCACACATCATGGAAGTGCTTTCGTCAAGGGTGACCAACACATGGCATCCACCGTAAAGGGGTCGCCATTAAGCTATCGGGTCCAGTTTTGGATCCGATAACCCATTAACATCCCAGACCAATGAGGATTTTCCACGTGTAAAATTGTCATTGGCCGGAGGAAACACGTGTTGGCTCACTGTTGGGACAGATGTCATCCATTCATTGGACAGGAGGCGCCTATGATAGGTCGACACATGGCACGGCCCAACAGAGGCCCATTCCAGTGAAAAGGCCAGCCCGTTTGACTTGGTCAAAAGGTAACGGGGCAGCCCACGGAAAGCCTGTTCCTATATAGCCCATTTACGACCCGCTAACTCATGGCCCATTACGGCCTATCAGAATTAAGCCCAGTAGCTTCATCTGGGTCGTCCAATATGATTCTAGCCCGTTGTAACTTCCGGCCCATGTATGGCCCGTGATGTCTTTCGGCCCATACGAGGCCATTTGTAACTCTTGGCCCATTAACGGCCCGTAGTGAATCTGGCCCACAATGAACAGTGTATCGCTTCATACCCACTAACGGCCCATTATTCCATTGGCCCATTTCCAACCCGTGTTATCTTTTGGCCTTCTCAGGGCCCATTTATTCTTAGGCTTATTTCCAGCATTCGGTTACTTACGGCCTGTTACTGGCCTTTTCTGCTTGTGGGCCAAATTCAGCCTGTGGTTACAATCGGCCCGTTTGCGGCCCGTTAATGTGTTGGGCCGTTTTCATAGCATCATCAAATACGGTCGATTAACGACGGCTCGTTATTGTTGGCCCATGAACGGACGATTCCAAATCTAGCCCGTTTACATCCCATAATGTGGTCTGTTATTGGCCCATGTTTGGCCGATCAATCATACGGCCCGTATAAGGCCCATTGATGCTACGGCTCGTATAAGGCCCTTTGATGCTACGGCCCTTACAAGGCCCATTGTTTCTATGGCCCTTACAAGGCCCATTGTTTCTACGGCCCGTAGGAGGCCCATGGTAACTATAGTAAATATGTAGCCCATGGTTATTGTGGCCTAGTTTAAAAAATAGGTTATTGTGGCCAAACCGCGGAAAAAGAACTGCATTGACTACAAGCAAACAAATAAACAAGACAACAAGGAAATAAATAAGCAAGCAACTTACGCTAGGCTACCACGGCTATTACACATATTACATCCACTGGGCATCAAAGTTTGCTAGCAGTGCAAATATAGGGAACAAGGCATCATATCATATACACTGGTTGTCAAAGTTGGCGACCAGTGCAAATAAATGCCACAGCAAAACAAGTCCAGAACTGAAACCACTTCAGAAGATCTCAAGAAACAATATCCTGGGTACCCATAATGCTAGCACGATGCTTAGCAAGCTTATTAACTTTCTCTTGTTTGGCGCTTAAATCCTCTAGCGCTTGCTGTTGCACCAGAAAGTATGCATCTGAATTCTGCAGGGACTTCCTCAGTCCTTTAGCTTCCTGTCGTAGCACATCTGATCGATGTATTTCAACTTGAAGTTGAGACTCAAGAAGACGAACTGATTCAGGCAGAGAGTTCGAAGAGCTTGTGCCAGCAGTAGTGGCCAATAACTCAAACACTACATCAAGACAGGACTTTTGGGTTCTCTCACTGTCGTCAAGATAGTTTTTATCAGCTTTCTTGGAGACCAATAGGGATGTCTCACTATCTTGAACCTTATCTGCATTACTTCCTTTACCACTACATAACGGGGTACTGTTCTCCAATATTTTGTCTGCATTCTAAAAGAGAAACAAGCAGACACATCACATGTTTACCATGTTGTATATGAAACTCATTTTGGTAACCAGTTCAGTAGTAAAGTGGACAGGATAACAACATGAAACAAACATATATCTATGTACCATGGTCACTTTATGGTCTATATCATTCTAGTTTTTGTTGCCAAATCAAGATAGAGACACAATTCAAATAATATTTGTTCAAGACAAAGCGGAATAGACAGAATATAAGTGTGGGAAACTATAGAGCAGTAACAACACTTGTAATGTGCATGATATGAGAACATAATTGTTTATTCAATTGAAACTGAAATCAACATAGAGCAAGTTACAACAGCAAACCAGTTAAAGAAACGGGTTTAAAACATACCTGTTATGCCATTGGAGTTTCAATTCCATCCTTCAAACTTGAAAATAGTTGGCATGAGTAAATACAGTGATGCAAGAGCAAAGGAGTATGAACCATAGCTACAGAACCTGACCTGAGAACAATTCTTCTTCTCCTTTAAGCGTTGAGTTAGGATTCGGAGTGGTAGTCCTCGTGCTTTGGGCACTGCACTTCCCTTACCAACTGATCGTGTTTGGGTGCTCTATGGTGGAGACGGTGTTGTGTCAACTAGAACTGGGTTACTATCTGCTAGGGTTGGGGGTTAGAAGGGGAGTAGCTGGTTCTCTGTCCAACTAGGTAGGGGTACAATCTGCGAGAGTCTGGGTTATGTGTCGTGGGGCTGGTTCTTGGGCAAGTACAACCGTGGTTCTATCTACATCAACTGGTAGCATTATCTTTTCTGAATACCGTGTTGTTACTCCCTTATATACTGCCATCACCCTCTCAAATTCAAATGGCTGATAAACAAGAAAAATAATTGAATGTGCAGACATTGTATGATAAGACAGGTGCAATGGATAGTGGGGAATAAAAGAGGGCATGAAATCATTCACATTTATGTTGTCTAACCAAACAGGATAGCATGACACAATTTCACATATATGATGGCTAACTAAACAGGATAGCATGACACAATTTCACATTATGATGGCTAACTAAAATAGATGGAAAGACATAGTTCAAAATATGATGACTATGTAAACAAGATGACATGGTATAACTATATAATGTGTTTATTAAATAGGTTGGCATGCCATAATTCACATACATGCCGCCTATGGAAACATGATAACATGATATAATTCACGGATAGAATGACATAATTCAAAATATGATGATTGTAAACACTAAACATGATGAGATGATATAACTATATGATGTCTTTATTAAATGGGTTGACATGCCATAATTCAGATACATGCTGTGTATGTAAACATGATGGCATGATATAATTCAAATATATGATTTATATAGTAAGCAAGGAAGCAGATCACAATCCATATATGATGTAAAAACTAAGCAATGCAAGACAACATGCATGACATGGGTAATATAACCCTGCCAAGTTTGAGCATAGACCTCTGGGGGGAAATAGGACTGGTCATTAGTCCTTGAATCCTCCTCTGAGGAGCTCTCTGTAACCAGCAAGATGTCTGCTTCAGTAGGTCGCATTGTCTGCTATGAATACCTTGTTTTCACTCCAGATACTTCCATCACCGCTTCAAATGGCTGATGCACATGAAGAGTAGTTGAATATACAAATGTTGTTGACAAATGGAACACGTAATACAAAAAAATGATAGCATGATATAATTCACATACATGATGATTGGCTAAATAGCATGTCATTGGATAATTCACATATATAATGTCTTTGCAACAAGATAGCATTGCATAATTCACATATATAATGTCTTGCAACAAGATGGCAATGCATAATTCACATATATGGTAATTAGACACTAAACAGGTGGCATTCACACAAAGCATGTCTAAACTAATCAAATGACATAGAAATGCAAGACACCATACGCATGATATGAGCAATATAACCATGCCAAGTTAGAGCATACACCTTGGACGGGAATAGGACTAGTTATGTGTCTCTGAATCCTCCTCTGAGGAGCTATCCATAACCAGCGAGATATGCGCTTCGTCAGTTAGCATAGTCTGCTCTGAAGACCTTGTTTTCACTCGAAAACTTTCCATCACCATGTCAAATGGCTGATGCACACGAAGAGTAGTTAAATGTACTAACATTGTTGACAAATGTAATACGTAACGAAAAAAAGGATACCTGATATAATTCACATAAAAGATGACTGGATAAGCAGGATGGCATTGCAAAATTCACATATATGATGCCTCGCTAAACAAGATGGCGTTGTATAATTCACATAAACGATGAATAAACTAAACATATGGCATTCACAAAGCATGTCTAAACTAAGCAAATGACATATTTGATGTATAAAGTAAGTAATGCAAGGCACCATATGCATGATATAACCAACATCAGCATGCCAAGTTAAAGCAAAGACCTCAGGGGGTAAATAGGAGTGGTCTTCTCCTTCTGAATCCCCCTCAAAATAGATATCTTCCTCTCGATTACAATCTGAAATGGGTGGAGGGGGGCTGCCTTTGTGCCTACCATGGAGCGATGTCTACATGAAATTTTATTGCCACGCAAGGATTGTCTCTTTTGCTCTACATGTTCAGTTCCATTGTGTACAATAACTGACATGCATAGGAATAAAATATAGTGAGATTATGTAAGGAGTGCATGCAGAAATCCAGAGTGATAGTAGCAACCTGTGGATAGACCCAAAACAATGATAG
>NW_025227090.1:0-8050 GCF_018294505.1 Triticum aestivum | reverse complement strand
AGAGAGAGAGAGAGAGAGAGAGAGAGAGAGAGAGAGAGAAACAGAGAGAGCATGTGCGTGAGACACCCCGACACCCTGAGAGAGATTGTGAGCATGTGTGAAAGAGAAATGCCGATGCATATAAAGTGTGCACACTTAAGCATTAGATAGAGAGATATATAACGCGTTTGTGAGAACGGGCCAAGGCATAGTGCACCTACGTGTAAAAGGCGGTTCTACGCATTAAATTAAAATATAAATGGCATTATTATTTTTGGATGAGATCATGAATTTTGCAAATTGCGTATGGACGAAAATCGGTCTATCAGACACCCATACTCTATTGAATTCTAGCATGTGCATGTGTTTATTTCATATTATCGATCCATAGAGTGAGAGCGGTTTGAAATACATGCAATGGATGCTTTTGCAATTCATATATAAACATTAATTAGTGCACTCCATGTTGTTAGTGTGAAGCACTTTATACATTTGTCACTTGCATGGATACATTCCAAATTTCTAGCTATGAAATAGAATACATGTCGAATTAAACATAAAGGGGATTTCGAAGATTCGAATTCATAGGAAGTGCATTCATCTATTTGAACCCGAGATAATGGCATTTGTAAATCAGATGTAAAAGGGGGCATCAATCTTTGTTGTGAGTGTGAGCATGCTATATATATTCATACACATATCTAACTTTTTTTTGCAACCAGGGAGATTATATCTGGAACCATGCATGAACTGAGGTAAGTTGCATATTTTTTAATATATACTCGTGTACAATGTATATTCAAATGTACCCCCTCCATTCCAAAATAATCATATCTTTAGGATTTTCAAGATTTGTGAAGTTTGACAAATCCTGAAAGTTCAATTCAAGAGAACCGAAAACGTTAATGCTTCTGCTCCCAAATATTGAACGAAGCACCAAATAGGCCTATGGTCACCCAAAACCGCGCGAGACTAATGTTTGGTGGTAGGAAATTGATGTCCTAACTCTGGCCCGTGTAGCCTATCGACCCGATGTCCAAAGGTCTAAACCGGGGTAGGTTTGTAACTTCACCAAGACGCCAGTCTCAACCGCCTTCGAGAAGCATTCATACGTGTGGGCGCCTAAACACCCATGCGCTCTGCTGAAATCTACCACGTCCACATTTGGGACACCTAAGATTACTGTCCTACCCCCAACCCGCAATATGTCCGAAACTTTAGATGGGGGAAAAGTTTGTAACTTTCCCCAAATTTCAAACAAGCGCGTCTCAAACCGAAACATTGTTCCCCCTTAGTTCCCCGCCTCCCTCCATTTCCCCATTCATACTCCGTGTGCGCCAAAACACCCTTTCCACCAGCCATGAAACCCCCAGCCTCCTCCGTCCTCCACCCCATAGCGGCCAATCCACCGCTGACCTCCTCCATCACGCCGGAGTCGGTACCTCGACGTCATCGTCCAACTCAACCGCAACCGCAACACCCTCAAGGACTTAGCAGCTGAAGCCGAGGCAAAGCACCCTCCATGATGTCGACGCCGACGTGCGCTGTACCAGAACCACTCCGACCCGCCGTCCTGCGCCTCACTGCTGCCGCTCCACTATCGCAACCATCCACCGCACTAGAGCGGTTCCCGCTACGCTGTCGTTCACCTCCTCGGATCTGGTTCACCGCCGCCGACAGACGGCCACCGCACCACACTCAACAGCTTTCCCATGGGTTCATCCAAGGCTCCACCGTCCTCCACAACTTCTCGTTTCCAGCGAACCACAAGAAGATCGTTGGAAAAACAGAAGGAGGACACAACACTGCCAGCAGAAAGAGGTACTCCTCTTCCCTTATTTGTGCAAATCTTACGTCTCTACTCACACCGTATTCATCCCACGAAAGAAACTAGTTGAGCGCTTCTTACTGCATCTTCTTCGTGATACTAAATGCACAAGGTTTCCTCCCTTTACTATTTCACCTTTGCTAGAGGTCAGTAGCCCGCCTGGATTTCAATTCAGGGTCAGTCGAACCGCAATTAAAAGAAGCAGCACCCGCTTAGGTGCGCGGAGCACCTAGTCCGCTTGTTCCCCAAGGAAGCGACGCAACGGTGTCTATCATAGGGGTGTGGGGCGCAGGAGCTGCTTGCGCCCGATCTGGAGGTCGGCGGGGCTTGATTGGATGGCTGGGGGCGGTGCCAAGCACGGCGGTGCGGTGAGGTCGTGGGGAGGGCGTAGGCAGGGGAGGAATATTGGGCCGGTGGTTGCTGGCGTTTCGAGGAAGATCGTCAACACTGACTGGCTGGAGGTAGATGAAAGAGGTCTGCCCGTTCTTTGTATATCGGACGGTGCATAAAAAATGGACTGACCTATTTGTTTTCAGTCGACTGTTATTTTCATAGAATCCTATAGTAATCTAGTGTGCCATGCATGTTGTAGAGCTATCGTATGTCTCCCGTCATTTATTTCTCACGGACCTGCTATCTGCTACCTTCACACTGTACTAATTGTGCACACACTTCACCTATACTCACACTATTGTTTTTTGATGCATGGGTATTTTAGACTTTGACGCAGTGTTGATGAATGCAGAAAAGAAAAGAGAGAAGTCGCTCCAGTGTAATTCGAAGATAAGAACTAAGTGTTTCAGCGCTCTAATGGGTGCAGTGTCAACAGTTGGAGACAGTAAACGTAGCTCTGCAGTTGATGATCTCAATTGCCACACACGACCATCCCAGGTGCTTGCTTTAACTTCGCGCTGTCAAATGCAGTTGCATATTGCATATGGTGTCTAGCTTGTATTGCTTCCAATTTGGTTAAATTGCATTGCTTACTTTACACATTATACCTTTGATAATGACATGCCTTCCTGTTTTTGATACATACTACATATGTCTATTAACCATGTTCGTACATCAAACTAATGCTCTTTTGTATCCCTCGTCGATCACTTATGATGAGACGGTCACCCGAGTGGTTTACTGTGAGACGCCCTACTCGTTTAAAGAGTGCAGTGTCATCCTCCCACATGATTCTCAAGAAACAACAAGGCTAAATGAAGATAGTCAACGTAGCTCTCTAGTTGATCACCCCAATTCCTCCACACCACCATCGTAGGTGCTTGCTCTTACTTGGCTGTGTGATATGTGGTTGCATGTTGCATATGGTGTCCACCTTGTAATGCTTCTAATTAGGGTAAATTGCATCTGCTTAGTTAACACATTATACCTGTGAATATGACATGCCTTCCTGTTTTTGGTACATACTACGTCTTTCTATTAACCATGTTCTTACATCAAACTACATTTCTTGTGTATCCCTCATCAATCACTTCTAACGATACACCTTCAAGTTGGCAATGTAATATTGGTTGCATCTTGCATATCATTTCAAACATGCATTACCTCTAATTTGTTGAAGTGCCACTTATAATGAGACACATCTAACTTGATAGAGTGATTTTGGTTGGATCTTTCATATGGTTTCTAGATTGCATTGCTTCCAATTTGTTGAAATGCCTTCTGCTTAGCGTTTTTCATACATATTCCATCCTCCTACAATGTGGTTGCCATACATAAAAGTTGTGTTCGTCAGTATCATGCATCAACGAATTTGGAAGTGCGAATTTCATTCCTTTTTCTTGTGTGTTTACTTGACAAGGCAAAATCTGAAAGGACGAAAGCACGGAATGATGGTGGTCCTCTGGAGCTACCAAAACAGATGATCTCTATAGATTCTCCTGCTACTCGTACTGCGGTGCTAGTTCCAAATCTCATCTCCCCTACTCCACAACCCAAGGTGCTTGCTCTAACATGGCAGTGTGATATCTAGTTGCATGTTGCATATGGTGCCTAGCTTGTATTGCTCCTAATTTGTTAAATTGCATCTCCTTGGCTTACACATTATACATGTGAATATGACACTCCTTCCTGTTTTTGGTACATACTACATCTGCCTATCACACCATGTTCTTACATCAAACTACTGTTCTTGTGTATCCTGCATCTATAGCTTATGATGAGACAGTCACGCGTGTGGGTTAATATGAGACACACTACTCTTATAAAGAATGCAATTTCATCCTCTCGACATGATTCTCAAGAAACAACAAGCATAAATGAAGATATTGAACGTAGCTCTGTACTTGAAGACCGCACTTCCCCTACACCACCATCATAGGTGCTTGCTCTAACTTCGCAGTGTGATATGTGGTTGCATGTTGCATATGGTGTCTAGCTTGTAATGCTTCTAATTATGGTAAATTGCATCTGCTTAGTTTACACACTATACCTGTGAATATGACATGCCTTCCTATTTTTGGTACACACTACATCTATGTGTTAACCTTGTTCTTACATGAAACTACCTCTCTTCTGTATCCTGCATCAATCACTTACGATGAGTCACCTTTATTCGTTGCATATTGCATATTATTTGTAGCCTGTTGCCATGTATTGCTTCTAATTTGGTCAAATACATTTGTTAGGGAACCCTTTTAATTTGGAAGAGTGATATTGGTTTCATCTTTCATATGGTTTCTAGCTTGCATTCATTCTAAGAAGTTCAAGCACCTTGTGCTTAGTTTACACTTTATACATCATACATGTCAATATGTCACGCCGTCCTGTTTTTCATACATATTCCATCCTCCTATCATGCGGCAGCCTTACATGAAAGTAGTGTTCGTCGGTATCATGCATCAATGAGTTCTGAAGAGCAAATTTTATTCCTTTTTCTTGTGGGTTTGACTTGACAAGGCAAAATCAAGAGAGAGGAAGGAAAATAGAAAGGAAGGCGATGATGGTGGTCCTCTGCAGCAACGTAAATGGAGCATGTGTATCGATTCTCCTTGTACTGATAGTGCATTACAAGGTCCAAGTCTCTGCTCCCCTACTCCACCATCCAAGGTGCTTGCTCTAATTTGGCAGTGTGATATCTGGTTGCATGCTGCATATGGTTTCTAGATTGTGTTGCTCCTAATTAGTGTAAACTGGATCTGCTTAGCTTACACATGATACATGTGAATATGACATGCTTTCCTGTTTTTGGTACATACTATATCTGTTTATCACACCATGTTCTTACATGAAACTACTCTTCTTGTGTATCCTGCATCAGTCACTTATGATGGGACACCTTTAAGTTGGCAGTGTGATATTGGTTTGCGTCTTGAATATGATTTCTAGCATGTATTGCTTCTAGTTTGATGAACGCCACTTATGACGAGACAGTTTTAACTTGGAAGAGTGATATTGATTGCACCTTCCATATGGTGCCTAGTTTGCAGTGCTTCTAATTTGTTGAAGTGCCTTCTGCTTAGTTACCACATCATAGGTTTGAATATGTCAAGGCGTCCATTTTTTCGTACATATTCCATCCTCGTATCATGACTTTTCCCTTCATCAGAGTAGTGTTCGTCAGTATCATGCATGAATGAGTTCTGAAGAGCGAATTATATTCCTTTTTCTTGTCGGTATGACCTCACAATGCAAAATCAATAAAGTTGAAGGAAATTGGCAAGGCATTGGATGATGGTGGTCCTTCCGAGCAACTAAAATGGAGGTTCTCTACAGATTCTACTCCGCCATCCTCCCAATAAGTTTCGCAAGACAACGCAAGGCTAGACAGTCAACCTAGCTGTGTAGATGATGAGCACATCTCCCCTACTCCACCATCACAGGTGCTTGCTCTAACTTCGCACTATTATATATAGTTGCATGTTGCGTATGATGTCTAGCTTGTATTGCTTCTAACTTTGTTGAATTGCATCTTCTTACTTTACACATAATGCCTGTGAATATGACATGTGTTCCTGTCTCTACATCAGACTACTATTCTTGCATATCCCGCATTAGTAACTTATGATAAGGCACCTTTAAGTCTCCACTGTGATATTGGTTTTGTCTTGCATATGATTTCTAGCATGTACTGCTTCTAATTTGTTGAAACGCCATATAGTTTCAACTTGGCAGAGTGATACTGGTTGCATCTTTCATATCATGTCTAGCTTGCAGTGCTTCTAATTTGTTGAAATGCCTTCTGCTTAGCTACCACATCATAGGTGTGAATATGTCACGCCATCCTATTTTTCATACATATTCCATCCTCGCATCATGTGTTTGCCTTTCATCCGAGTAGTGTTCGTCAGTATCATGCATGAATTAGTTCTGAAGAGAGAATTTTATTCCTTTTTCTTATCGGTTTGACTTCACAATGCAAAATCATTATAGCTGAAGGAAATTAGTCCGGCAGTGGATGATGGTGGTCCTTCGGAGCAACTCAAACAGGGGGTCTCTACAGATTCTACTCCGCCATCCTCCCAACAAGATTCGCAAGACAACACAAGGCTGGACAGTCAACGTAGCTGTGTAGATGATGAGCACATCTCCCCTACTCCACCATCACAGGTGCTTGCTCTAACTTGGCACTATTATATGTGGTTGCATGTTGCGTATGATGTCTAGCTTGTATTGCTTCCAACTTGAATTGCATATGCTTACTTTACACATAATGCCTGTGAATACGACATGTGTTCCTGTTTCTAGAACATATGTGTACATGATGAGCACATCTCCCCTACTCCACCATCACAGGTGCTTGCTCTTACTTGGAACTGTTATATGTGGTTGCGTTTTCCGTATGATGTCTAGTTTGTATTGCTTCTGATTATGTTGAATTGCATCTGCGTAGCTTACAACTTATACCTGCAACGATCACTTACCCATAAGACACATTTATCTTGAGACTATGATGTAGGTTGCATCTTGCATTGTCTTCTAGCTTGTAGTGCTTCTAATTTCTTGAAATGGCACTTACGACGAGACCCTTTTTACCTGATAGAGTGATATTGGTTGCATGTTCATATGGTGCCTAGCTTTCATTTCTTCTAATTTTGTTGAAATATCTTCCGCTTACTGTTTTTTCATACATATTCCATCCTCCTATCGTACGTGTGAATATGAATCGCTATCTTTTTTTGTATATATTCCATCCTCCTATCCTGCGCTTGCCTTACATCAAAGTAGTGTTCGTCTATCATGCATCAACCAGTTATGCAGAGATAATTTTATTCATCTTCTTGTGGTTTTGACTTCATAAGGCAACATCAGAAAATAGGAAGGAAAAGAGTAAGTTAGGGGATGTTAGTGGTCCTCCGCACCGATGCAAACAAAGACTCTCTAGATTTGCCATTGCTACTGCTAATGAAGTTGAAGTCCCAACTCTACATGATGAGTTCATCTCCCGTAGTCCACCATCGTAGGTGCTTGCTCTAATTGACAGTGTGATAATTGGTTTCATGTTGCATATGTTGTCTAGCCTGTATTTCTTCTATTTTGATTAAATTGCACCTGCTGAATTTATACATTATACATGTGCATATGACAAGGCTTTCTGTGTCTAGAATACACTGCATCTATCTATCATACCATGTTCTTACATCAAAGTACTGCGGTTGTGTATCCCGCATCAGTCCCTCATGATTGGACGCTTTTAACATGGCAGTTTGATAGTGGTTGCATCTTGCATTGATTTCTATGTTGTACTGCTTCTAATTTTTCGAATTGCCACTTATGACAAGACACTTTTAACTTGGTAGAGTAATATTGGTTGCATCTTTCATATGGTGTCTAACTTGCATTACTTCTATTTTCTTGAAAATCCTTCTGCTTAGTTTGCACATCGTAGCTGTGAATATGTCATGTCGTCCTGTTTTTCTTACGTATTCCATCCTCATACGGTTGTCTTACATCAAAGTATTGCTTGTATGTATCATGCATAAATGAGTTTTGAAGAGCGATTTTATTCTTTTGTGTTGTGGGTACGGCTTGACATGGCAAAGTCAAAAAAGAGCAAGGAAAATAATATAGTAGGGAGTGCTGTTACTCGTCGGGTGAAACAGAAAAGGATCTGGCGTCAAGATTCTGCTGGTACTTATAGTGCAGTAGAAGGTCCAAGTCCACCGGCTAAATCTACAAACACAGTATCACCTGCTCCACCTGCTGCAACATCCCCTTCAACTGTACCAGCATCTCAACGAGTTACTCATTCATTTGCTCCGGAACTGGCCAGTTCCCAAGCTGCCTTCACAC